>NC_091995.1:86997013-87077754 GCF_044704955.1 Pristiophorus japonicus
CCTCTCCCCTCCCCCCTTCCCCAACCTCTCCCCCTCCCTCAATACCTCCCCTCCCTCAACGCCTCCCCTCCCCAACCTCTCCCCAATACCTCCCCTCCCCTCAACACCTCCCCTCCCCAACCTCTCCCCAATACTCCCCTCCCCTCAACACCTCCCCTCCCCAAACCTCTCCCCCAACACCTCCCCTCCTCCCTCTCCCCTCCCCCCTTCCCCCAACCTCTCCCCCTCCCCCAACACCTCCCCTCCCCCAACACCTCCCCTCTCCCCCTCCCACCAACCTCTCCCCCCAACCTCTCCCCCTCCCCTCAACCTCCTCCCCCTCCCCTCAACACCTCCCCTCCCCTCAACACCTCCCCTCCCCCAACCTCTCCCCCAACACCTCCCCTCCCCCACACCTCCCCTTCCCCCCACCACCTCCCCTCTCCCCCTCCCCTCAACCTCTCCCCCTCCCCTCCCCCCAACCCTCTCCCCAACACCTCCCCTCCCCTCCAACACCTCCCCCTCCCCAACCTCTCCCCCAATACCTCCCCTCTCCCCAAACCTCCCCTCTCTTCAGCCCCTCCCCTCTCCTTCCCAACCCCTCCAAGCCCCAACCTCTCGCCCCTCCCCCCAACCTCAGCCCCTACCCCAACCCCTCCCCCAATCTCTCCCCCCCCACCCCACCCTCCCAACTGCTCACCCTTCCACCGCAATCTCTCCCCTTCCCACAACCCTTCCCTCAGCCCCTCCCCCAACCTCTCTCCCCCCAATCCTCCTTCCCAGCCCCTCCCCCAAACCCTTCCGTTACCCTGCCCCTCCCCCCCTCACCCCAGTGGGTCAGTGGGGGTAAAGGCACCACAGTTACGTTTACAGTTCAAACTCTGGCGCTTTGTACGTAGAAGCTTCTGGAACTTTCCACACAATTCTGTAACCAAAAAATATCATGTTTATTCCCTCTCTCCCCTCCCCGCAGAAATGAGGGTGTGGGATGGTGGGGGGGGAGGGGGGCGGGGGGGGGGGCGAGGTTTGGGGAAATAATTGTAAGTGAGTGGAGTGAGGAGGTTCTGCTGCACGTCCGTGTTCCCCTCGAGCCTGCACCTCAGGAACAGGAGGAGGCCATTCAGCACCTCGGGCCTGCACCTCAGGAACAGGAGGAGGCCATTCAGCACCTCGGGCCTGCACCTCAGGAACAGGAGGAGGCCATTCAGCACCTCGGGCCTGCACCTCAGGAACAGGAGGAGGCCATTCAGCACCTCGGGCCTGCACCTCAGAAACAAGAGGAGGCCTTTCAGCCCCTCGAGCCTGCACCTCAGGAATAGGAGGAGCCATTCAGCACCTCGGGCCTGCACCTCAGAAACAGGAGGAGGCCTTTCAGCCCTCGAGCCTGCACCTTAGGAACAGGAGGAGGCCATTCAGTCCCTCGAGCCTGCACCTCAGAAACAGGAGGAGGCCTTTCAGCCCCTCGGGCCTGCACCTCAGAAACAGGAGGAGGCCTTTCAGCCCCTCGAGCCTGCACCTTAGGAACAGGAGGAGGCCATTCAGTCCCTCGAGCCTGCACCTCAGGAACAGGAGAAGGCCATTCAGTCCCTCGAGCCTGCACCTCAGGAACAGGAGAAGGCCATTCAGCCCCTCGAGCCTGCTCCTCAGGAACAGGAGGAGGCCATTCAGCCCCTCGACCTCTTCCGCCATTCAATTATATCATGGCTGTGCCTTTACAGTGTTACAATATTCCCTGGTTGACAAGTTACTGATGTTAGGACGAGATGTCGGGGTGGGGAGTGGGGGGGCGTGGGGGTGATGCACAACCAACGGTTGGTTCAGGGACCACAGCCGCCGGCCCACACTTCACCTGTGACCTTGGGCACACGTGATGCGCCTCTGGGCCTCCATTTTCCCCCTGCCCAGCCTGGAGGTTGGCCCAGCGGGTGTTCAGCACGGATCCCGCTCCTTTCCTGGAGCCCCCGCAGTGAGAGGAGGGCAGTAGCTGCTTTTTTAAGAAGCAGAGTTCTCCCAGCTTTCCGGACGTGAAAGAGGCCAGATGTTAAAGTAGTGGCTGCGGGCCTAGCGATTCAGGTGGTACCGTTGCTATGACGTCACCATGACTCAATTTCCTGTTTTAGTGATGTTGATTGGATAAACATTGGTCGGAAACCAGGAGACCTCCCCAGCTCCTTTTCAAATCAAAACATGGGGTCTATGTACGCCCACCTGAGAGGGCAGACCAGATCCTCATCTGAAAGATGTCCCCTCTGACAGTCTCCATCTCTGTCTTCCGCTCTCTCTTTCTTTCTCTCCCTCTGTTTCTCTTCCTCTCTCTTTTTCTGTCACTCTTCCTTTCTTTCGCTCTCACTCTCTTCTCTCTTCCTCACTATGTCTCTCTCTCTTTCGCCTTCTCGCTTTCTGTCTCTCTTCCTCTATCTCTCTTTCTCGCTATATTTCTGTCTCTCTTCCTGTATCTCTCTCTCTCTCTGCAATATATAATAGACTACTGCTCCACCCAGTGGACTACCGCGGCAATGCAATTGCTCATGTAAATACAATTACAGGTCAGGTCACCTGACAAGTTCCTGAGCGGAAGTCATTTTGTAAGTGCGTGTTTGTGAAGTCATAGAGAAGATACCACACTCTCTTTCTCTCTCTCGCCGGGCCTGCACCCAATCAATCAATCAATCAATCAATCAGAGACAGGCCCTCGGAATCGAGGAAGACTTGCTTCCACTCTAAAAATGAGTCCTTAGGTGGCTGAACAGTCCAATACGAGAACCACAGTCCCTGTCACAGGTGGGACAGACAGTGGTTGAAGGAAAGGGAGGATGGGACTGGTTTGCCACACGCTCCTTCCGCTGCCTGCGCTTGATTTCTGCATGCTCTCGGCGACGAGACTCGAGGTGCTCAACGCCCTCCCAGATGCACTTCCTCCACTTAGGGCGGTCTGGTCTTTGGCCAGGGACTCCCGGGTGTCGGTGGGGATGCTGCACTTTATCAGGGAGGCTTTGAGGGTGTCCCTGTAACGTTTCCTCTGCCCACCTTTGGCTCGTTTGCCGTGTAGGAGCTCCGAGTAGAGCGCTTGCTCTGGGAGTCTCGTGTTGGGCATGCGGACAATGTGGCCCTGCCCAACGGGGCTGGTCGAGTGTGGTCAGTGCTTCGATGCTGGGGATGTTGGCCGGTGCCCGAGTGACATGTTTGTTTTCTCTTGGCTCAGGTCTCGGTCGGTCAGTGGAGCCTCGTGTGGTCTCTCCTCCAGCCCGCTCAGCAGCCCCAGGGTAAGTGTGAGTCGGGCATGTGCTAGCTCGCCTCGTGTAGCTGTGCAAAGCTCCGCTAAGGTGACGGCTGTGTTAATGTACGCATCAGCTTACAGGCATGGGTGTGCGTATACTGAGACACACACAGGTACACGCACACAGACATACGGAGAGACACAGACCATTCGTAGGTACATATACACATCAACGGGCACACATGTAGACACAGACTATGCACACATAGTCATACACAGGTACACACATAACAATGCACAGACACACACACACATACAATGTCATTTACAGGCCTACATACACATCCCTACAAGCCATTGAAACCCCAGAGGTCCCAGCTTCAATCGCAACTGGGGCAGCAGTTGGTGGGTGCGGCTACAATTAGCATCATCTCTCCCCTGTCTCACGGAGGGTTAAAAGCAACCAGGGATCGTGCTCGTGATCAGAATCCCGTACTGGGCCAATGCCTGACCCCCCCCCCCCCTGCGCACTGCCTCCCAGAAAGCTTCAAACGAGCCTCCATTCAGAGGAGGTTGACATTTGGCCTCCCCGGGGGAGGGCCCAGCCGGGGAACACGACACGACCGGTGTTGCTGCTGGTCTCGCGCGCTCCTTGAGCATTCCGGGCGAGCGGAGCTGGGTCCGAGCGAGCTTTCGGACGCACTGCGAAAGGGTGGCCTTACCCGGGGCCAGGCGAGGATGGATCACACCCGTACGGGGCTCCCTGTTTCAGAGTCAGGGTCCTCGGTAGAAATGTATAATTCACGTCCCCTTGCGTGTGAAGGTGGGACTTGGACACCAGATGTTAAAGCAAGGTCACTCCAACCCGCCCCCTGATCCCAATGGATCAGTGGGTTCAAGGTGTCACAAGGTCTGGTTTGGTCCTCCGTCAGTTAGCAGTTGGGGTGTTACAACCGATCTCAAATGCTTGGCCATATCTGACTGAAGAGCTGTTTGCTGATAGTTGCAGTAACTCCGGTTGCTCACTGGGGTGCGCTGCAGAGCTTTGTGGAGCCGCAGTCATCAACAGCGACACCAGCAGGTGACGAGTGGCACTGCAGCACTGAAATCCTGGGTTTGGCCAGTTGTGGCCTGTGGTGATTTTCATCCTTTATAGCATTTTGGCCAGTTTATTTTTGTCTTGTTTCTTTCAGTAATTGCCAGCAGCATTACATCATTTGGCGAAATTATTCTTACCAAGTCATTTTCAAAAAAAATCTTTCTAAAATCATCTCCTGGTGACATAAAACCGCTGCAAATGCACAGCAGGTTAGTCAGCGGAGGGAATCGTGTTCAGGGTCAAACTCCCCCATGTCTCTCCGTGATCTCTGCACTCCTCTAATTCTGGCCTTCTGCGAATCCTCGATTATAATCGCTCCACCATCGGTGGCCGTGCCTTCAGCTGCTTGGGCCCCAAGCTCTGGAACTCCCTCCCTAAACTTCTCCGCCTCCTTTAAGACGCTCCTTAAAATCTCCCTCTCTGACCAACCTGTCCTACTGTCTCCTTATGTGGCTCGGTGTCAAATGCCGTTTGGTAAATCGCACCGGTGAAGCACGTTAAAGGCGCTAGATAAATGGAACTCGGTATTGTTGTTACCTCTGGTTCTGCCCCTTGGCTTAAAACGGAGCACATTCTCCAGCGCGAACCACCCCTCAGCTCATCAACGCAACCGTTTACCAAAATAAAATGTGGCATGAATGAGCCTATATTTAGGATCTTTCGTAATGGTTCATGAACTGCGTGGGACTCAGAGCAGGGAATGGAATTAAAAAACAGGCGCGTTCTACAATAGGCTACACTGCCCTCAGTGTGAGTGTGTGATACAGGGTGTGACTGTGTGATACAGGGTGTGACTGTGTGACTGTGTGACTGTGTGATACAGGGTGTGAGTGTGTGATACAGGGTGTGACTGTGTGAGTGTGTGATACAGGGTGTGAGTGTGTGATACAGGGTGTGACTGTGTGATACAGGGTGTGACTGTGTGATACAGGGTGTCACTGAGTGAGTGTGTGATACAAGGTGTCACTGTGTGATACAGGGTGTGAGTGTGTGAGTGTGTGATACAGGGTGTGATTGTGTGAGTGTGTGATACAGGGTGTGACTGTGTGAGTGTGTGATACAGGGTGTGAGTGTGTGATACAGGGTGTGACTGTGTGATACAGGGTGTCACTGAGTGAGTGTGTGATACAGGGTGTCACTGTGTGATACAGGGTGTGACTGTGTGATACAGGGTGTGACTGTGTGATACAGGGTGTCACTGAGTGAGTGTGTGATACAAGGTGTCACTGTGTGATACAGGGTGTGACTGTGTGAGTGTGTGATACAGGGTGTCACTACACTGCCCCGAGTGTGGGTCAGAGGGATGGGCTCTCACTACACTTTCCCCTCACACACACACATTACCAACACTTCATTAGTCTCAGGGCAGGTTTGCTGATTGTGCTTTTTGGTTGCACTTTGACCCCGGGATGTCTCGTTGTTACGGGATATGCAGTCTGGGGGAATCTCTCCCTCCTCCTCCCACCAAACCTGGGAGATGGTCACAGCATGAAAAAAGACTTGCACTGATATCGGCATTAACAAGTCCCCAACCCGGGTTTGATGGTGGGCCAGTGGGTTAGGTGAGGGACCCAGGGACCACTCCACATTCCTGGATAACACCAGGATTTGTGGAATTCCCATCTGCCGGGATATTTGCTGCATTGGGAATGATACCTCCCCAGAATGGCTCAGTGTGTGATGTACAGGGCAGGAGGGACCCCGACATCGATTCCCGCCCTGTGTTTATCCCCCAATTGCACTCGGGGCAACCTTACAGTTGGCCTCAGCGCCTCTGATAGGCGGGGGAGGGGGGGGGGGCAATGATCCAGAGTTCCTGATTGCCTCCGACAGGAAAGAGGACATCAATTGAGTTGCGATGCTGTCTGCGGTTGAATAGCCTCTTCTCACTGGTGAAGAGTGGCTCGGAGCGGGCGTGCGGGGGAACTGTATCCCGGCCAGGGTTGTGTGGGAGAGGAGGGAGGAGGACCCAGAGACAATTGGCCCTCCAGCGACGAGAAACAGCGGAACATCCCTTGCTCAAGTGTTTCCTGCTGTGGTTTTTTTTTTAGTTTCAATGAAAGTTCTCCGTTGATTTCTGCTTTGTTTTGCAATCCTCTGGCCTCGTGCTCTTGTTGACGCTGCTGAAAGTTGCTTGTTCTTGTTGTTCTTGCTCACTTCACTTGACTTTTCCCCTTTCATGACATTCAGCCCATTCGCAAGTTCTCTGTCCCTCCTCAGAGCCCCGTCTTTAGCTTCTCGCCCGCCTCACCCGAGCGTGACGCTTGTAAGGACTTCTCGCACCAGCCCGGCACCGTGTGGCAATCGAAACTCGCACATCACCACCGCCAGCCTGACCCCAAGACACAAACTCTGCCGGCAAAGGCCAGCCTATGCGAGAAGCCATTGCAGCCCATCAAATCCAACCCTCTCCCCATCAACCTTGTAGCTACCTCTCCTTCCCACACCCCTCAGTACCAGCACCCCTCCGAGCCATCACCACCACCCCACCACCCCTCCATCCCTTCACCCTCCTTCATTCCGCCAGCCCCTGCTCGATTTTTCCCAGGTACTAAAACGGGCGCCAAATCTGTCCCTGCCACACAGGTGACCCCTCACCCCTCCCCTAGAGGCAGCCCCCTCCCCACCCCGCTGGGAACCCCCATCCACACGCCAAAGGAGAGCCCCACCAGCACGCCCAACGCCACACCGCCGTCCAGCCCAGGGGTCGGAGGAGTGCCCTGGAGGACCCGGCTCAACTCCATCAAGAACAGCTTCCTCGGGTCGCCGCGCTTCCACCGGAGGAAGCTACAAGGTGAGCTGGTGTCGGGTTGTTGGCAGGGCCCGGGCTCAGGGCATGGTGGGTCAGGCTGTAGGCAGGGCCGGGCTCAGGGCATGGTGGGTCAGGCTGTAGGCAGGGCCGGGCTCAGGGACTGGTGGGCCGGGGGCAAGCCCGGGCTCAGGGCTTGGTGGGTCGGGCTATCGCCAGGGCCGGGCTCAGGGCATGGTGGGTCAGGCTGTAGGCAGGGCGGGCTCAGGGCATGGTGGGTCAGGCTGTAGGCAGGGTCGGGCTCAGGGTCTGGTGGGCCGGGGGCAGGCCCGGGCTCAGGGCTTGGTGGGTCGGGCTATCGCCAGGGCCGGGCTCAGGGCCTGGTGGGTCAGGGGCAGGCCCGGGCTCAGGGTCTGGTGGGTCAGGGGGCAGGGCCGAGCTCAGGGCATGGTGGGTCAGGCTGTAGGCAGGGCCGGGCTCAGGGTCTGGTGGGCCGGGGGCAGGCCCGAGCTCAAGGCTTGGTGGGTCAGGGACAGGGCCGGGCTCAGGGCATGGTGGGTCAGGCTGTAGGCAGGGCCGGGCTCAGGGTCTGGTGGGCCGGGGGCAGGCCCGGGCTCAGGGCTTGGTGGGTCGGGCTATCGCCAGGGCCGGGCTCAGGGCCTGGTGGGTCAGGGGCAGGCTCGGGATCAGGGCCTGGTGGGTCGGGGGGCAGGCCCGGGCTCAGGGCCTGGTGGGTCGGGGGCAGGCCTGGGCTCAGGGTCTGGTGGGCCGGGGGCAGGCCCAGGTTCAGGGCCTAGTGGGTCAGGGGCGGGGCCAGGCTCAGGACCGGGCTCAGGGCCTGGTGGGTCGGAGGCAGGGCCTGATGGGCCGAGACAGGGCCAGATTCAGGGCGTGATGGGCCTGGGGCAAACTGGTCCACATGGGCCGATAGTTCTGTTTGTTCATGTTCATTACATCACGTGTATGATTCCGATTCTGAGTATGGAAACACAGGCCGGTATATTCAAAAATGAAAGCATATGTTCTGTATCAAGTATTCTGGTCTATATTCTGGTTCTGGTAACATTGCAATACTAGATATATATGCAAATTTCTCTCAATAACGTGAAATAAAACAGGCTAGTAGATATTCTGTTCTGAATATTGGTACTTTAGTGTATATAGGTACTTCTGTATATGGGTATAAACAAGTGAATCTAGCCTGAATCAACAAGTATACATAAGCCTATTTGGGAGGCCTATTTATCTATTTTTTCCTACATTTATTTGGTGGGCCTGGGGTTACAGTCCCATCCACCCCTGACTGTTGGGGCCGACCATTCTTAAAACGGGGAAGGATAAATCTGGGGAAATGCTTTCTGTCTAAACCGTGCCTCTCCTCGCCCAACTGTCGATGTAAGTACATACGGAGTGTCTAGAACCAGGGGTCACAGTCTCAGAATAAGGGGTCGGCCATTTAGGACTGAGATGAGGAGAAACTTCTTCACTCGGAGGATGGTGAATTCTCTACCCCAGAGGGTTGTGGAGGCTCAGTCGCTGAGAATATTCAAGGCTGAGATCGATGCGATTTGGACTCCAGGGGAATCGAGGGATATGGGGATTGGGCAAAAAAGTGATGTGTTGGCGGGGGGGGGGGGGAGGTGGAGGGGTGTGTGATGCCCTCCACGTTTGAATAGCCCGCTGACACTCTCGCTGTCTGAGCTCGCACATGGCGAGAGGCAGCACCTCCAGAAACGCCACTGTATCACCGGGGGCGGGGGGGGGGGAGGCGCAGACTCTCTCCGCCAACCCCCCCCTCATGTACCGTAAGCTCGGTGTAAGGCCATGCGTGAAGAGGGCAGGGGCCCTGATTACAAAGGCTGATGATGAGGAGGCTCACCCTGCAGGCTACACTGATCCGATTCTCTTTCTTTCCTTCTCTCCTCCACCACCCCCCCCCCACCCCCGCCGCCCCTCCCCATCCCGCACACAGTACCAACAGAGGAAATGTCGAGCCTGACGCCGGAATCATCGCCAGAGTGAGTCCAACTCTTTGGGTAATGTCGAGAGTAATGGCAAAGGGGGCAGAAAATGGCCGCCTGCCTTGTGGGGGGTTGCACGGTCTCCTGCTTATCCGTGACCTTGAACTTATTCCGACCTTCCTTTCTCTCTGACCCCCTTCATTTATTGCTTCCCATTATTCTCACACTCTTTTCTACTTTCTCCTCACTCGCTTTCTCTCTCCATCTCCTTTCTGGCCCCTTCTCTTCATCTTGGGTCTCCCATCTCTATCTCTCTCTCTATCTTGCTCTCCCTCTTTTGTCTTCTTATTTATAGTTCTCTCTTTCCTCTCTCTGTCGTTCTGGCTTCCCTTTTTGTCCCCCCTCTCTCACCTACTTTATCTCCATTTCCTCTCTCTCCCCCTCCCCTCTTTATCTCCTTTCTGCACGATTGAGTACTTTAGGTATTGCATGGTGTTGATCTGCTGGTGTAGGAGGAGTATGTTTGACCTCTGGCTTTACTTTAAACTTCTTCGGGGTCGAAATTCGCTCGTGTCGTTTTTGAGGCGGTGTCACGGCCCGAGTGACGAATTTACCGCCGGGCGTTAGGCGCAAAGGTGCCAAAAGGGTGGCGTTGCACACTTGCCCTCGGGCGGGAGCTCAGGAGGCCGACTGAATTTCCCGTCAGGAGGCTGCCGCCTCGCTCGCTGGGCAACGGGAAGAAAAGGGAAGGGAGAAAAAAAACTCAAACTCCTCTGACCCACACACACACACACACACACAAACTTTTCCACTGTTACAACTAATGGAAAGGAGATGAAATAAATAAGTAAACTGACCTTGATCCCTGGGCGAACACGCTCGAGCCCCCCCCCCGCGATGTTCCCTCCACCTTTCCCAGGCGGTACGGCCGTTTGGGCCTCCGCGACAAACCGAATATCGTGGGAGCGGCCACAAGGGGGCGTTGCACGCTGGGTGGCATCGCCACAAGCGGGTGGCGTTAAGAGGGGCACGGCCTTACCTCTTGGCGCCTCCGGCAAAAAGCCTGTCGAATTTCTCCCGAGCCGTGGACAGTGCTTATCACCCACGGTAGGCCTTTGCCGCCCGTAAGCTGCCTGGCACTAACCGGGCGGCGTTATAAAGGGAATTTCCGGCCCCTTACATACTTATGTAGACACCAGGTAGTTATATATCCATGGTACAGTGCCACCAGCCCCACAATCAGTGCTCTACAAACCCCCCCCCCCCCACCCCATTATCTTCCCTTCCTGCTAGACCGACTAGTAACTGACTGCTTCATAAGTCCATCTCAGGAACTCCTTTTCATGATCACTTGCTGGGGACCACAGTGGATCGGTTCCATGACGCATTTCCCCAACAGGAGCAGGTAGATCGGACCCCCCCCCCCCCCCCACTTTAACCACACGACAGGCCCTCCCTCAGCACTCGCCACGCTGCACTGGCCCGGAACTCGAGTATTGGGAGCCTGAGGGAGCCACCAGTGCTTCCCCCGAGCAATGGAAGATAGATTGCTGCATGCACGGGTGTCTGGTTGCCTGATATTTGAGCAGTGCTACCCTGCCTTGCTCTGTCCTCCTCCTGCCTCCCAGACACTCCAATCAAATGGCCTTGTCAGCACCTGTCAGTTCGCCCCCACGGTAGGTACATGTTGTGAGGGTTATGGGGAAAGAGCGGGGGGGGGGAATGGGACTGACGGCATTGCTCTTCGAAAGAGCCGGCGTGGTCTCGATGGGCCGAATGGCCTCCTTCTGAACTGTACTGTTCTATGATTCTATTCTATGATTTTGTGGGAGGGGGCCCTGCACACTATGTTTGGCGGGGGTCTCTATTCATCTGTGGATCAGATCTCATCAGCTCTGCTCCCTTTCTCTCCTCCGCTTGCTAAATAATGCCTGCTTTTCTTTCTCTCACAGACTTGCTAAGAAGTCGTGGTTTGGAAACTTTATTAACTTGGACAAAGAAGAACAGATATTTGTTGTCATCAGGGATAAGCCTCTGAGCTCCATCAAAGCCGACATCGTTCATGCCTTCCTTTCAGTGAGATCCCAACCATTTCTTCTTCCGCAATCAGTGCGCGCTCTCCCAATAGGCGAAGAGGTGAAACCTTAAGAGGCCAGTGAGGTTCAGTTGGCTGACCTGTGCTGAGTTAGCTGATCTCTAGCAGGGCGGGGGTCCGCGCACTACAATTGGCCTCAGTGCCCTTGCTTCTCGAGGTGAGGGCTGGGGGCGGGGGGTGGGGGGGGGGGGAATATTTAATGCAGGGGCTGCTGTTTCTGGTTACCTCCCTCCTCCCCCCGGGGAAGGGGCAAGTGCATGAACTCGCCCTTGGAGAGATTCACGGTCAAATATTCCGCTGATATTCGGGCCCAGGCTACGCGCCTCGCCTGCGCCAACTGTTCAGCGGGTCTGGGGGCCGGTGGGAACGCTCTGTGTCCCGCTGTTTTCCGATGGGGGGGGGGTTCGGTTCGCCTGCTGATGCGCGGCTAGACGTCTGCAAGGTTTGCGCAGACGAGGGGAGCGCGGGCTGATCCGTGCCTCGTGCCCTTTTCGCTGCTCTGATGTCGGACGCGGAGACTGCCTCCTGGTGCTCAAAGGTCGGTGTGAGGGAGTGGGGGGCGGGGGGAGGGGGGAGAGCGGTGTGGCCTTGGGTCATAGCGAGACGAGGGGTCTCTGTAAGCGCTATCAGAGCGATGCCGTGTAAAGGCCCCGCCGTCCAGAGAAAGACATTTCTTTCAAGCGGCTTGCTGGCTCTGATGTATTTGCTTCACGGGTTCTTTGCTTAAGAATTCACAGCAACACATTGCTATTAAGAACTAGTTTAGTTTATTAGCAAAAGGCTTAACAATCACACGACACATTACCAGGCTGACAACCACCTGCCTCATCGTGGATCTCCCGAACCCAACTGGCTGGGGTTTTATTGAGTCTCGTGAACGTCACGTGACTGGCGGAGCCACTCCCAACTCAACAGCTCTACAACTATTTTAAACTAAACTATAGATAAAGTACCCCCTTTTGGTACGGGCACTACAACCCTCAAATTAACTGGGAACTTTGCTAAATTAAATTAAAATTTGGTTGCCGGGGGGTGATGATGCACTCCAGTCCCTCCGGCGCCCGCGGAAGGCCGTGAGCGTACCGGTGGACACCGCACGCTCTGTCTCCAGGGACACCCTGGCTTGAACGTAGCCGCGGAAGGGAAGCAGGCATTTGGGTTGAACGACCCCCTCGACCGCCCGCTGCCTGGACTGGATAATGGCCCCCTTGGCCAGGCCCAGGAGCAGCTCTACGAGGATCTACAAACGTGTGAGCATCTGACAGGCACATACGTTACACCGGCCATCTCCTTCTCCCGCTGCGGGCTAGGGGTTGCCAACCCTCCAGGATTGGCCTGGAGTCTCCAGGAATTGGAGATTAATCCCCAGGACATTGTCGCCAGCAACACCCGGGGAGAAAAATCACAGTGGTGTTAAAAAGAATTGTGTGTTTTTTTTTCATTATCTTTGACCAACTTTTGTTCATTAGTTAGAAAAATATTGGAGATGGGACTGTTTGACTGACCGTCAAGAATCATACAATGGGGCAATGAAGAGTCCTTTTGCTTTCCAATTGGCCGTGGGAAGGTGGGGCCGCCGTGACGATGGACGGGTCGGGCAACCAATCAGAATGTAGGGGCGGGGTGGTCATGTGATGAAACCTCCAGTCAACCAGAATTGACGACCCCAAAATGGGGTCCAACTCCAAGTTTCCTGCACATCAATCTCTTCTTTCATACGGGAGCAGCAAAGCAAACCAAACGTCAATATCCAAGCCGGATCTCCAGGCCAAAGCTCCCGGTGTAACAGCGTGGATATCTTGCAGGCTGCCTGTGAATTCCCTCTGAGGGCAGTGCTCGATGATGTGCTCCAGGGTCTGATTAGGAGCTCCACAGTCACATGATGGGGAGGCTTTAATCCTCCACCTATGGAGAAGGTGGCAGCATCGACCATGACCGGTTCTGAGGTGGTTGATGGTTGTCCACTGTTTGCGAGGAAGGTTTGATCCTTCAGGTTGTACTGTGGGGTCCTCGATAAGGAATCCATTCCGTGTGTCGCAGTTCTTCTTGTGTCAATGACCCCGATGCTGGAAATATAGAAAAATAGAAATTTACAGCGCAGAAGGAGACCATTCTGGCCCATCGTGTCCACACCGGTCGACAAAGAGCCGCAAGGCCCTCGGTCAGCAGCCCTGAAGGTTACATACAAACCCATGAACAATAACGGAAAGGCAAAGACCACCCAGCCCACACCCCTTATACTAAAAACATTCTACACTCCACCCCAACCGGAGCCACGTGATCTCCTGGGAGAGGCAAAAACCAGGCCAATTTAGGGAGGAGAAATCTGGGAAAATTCCTCTCCGACCCCAGCCAGGCGATCGACACTAGTCCAGGAGATCACCCTGGCCGTATCTGTTCCCGAGGTCAGGCGGGAGAGGGGGTTGGGCCCGGGGGGTGGGAGGGCAGCTTCTCAGGGCGGACGTTACAACCCCAACTAAGGAGGCAGAAAAATCGAGGCCTCCCTGTTTATGCTGGCAGATGGAGATTGGCCACTTTTCAATATCAGGGGAGGCCTGAGGAACCTTGCACCCCCAGCCCCCGTAAGAGTCAGAGTCCTCGGAGGGGGGGGGTACTAAAAGAAGAGAGCATCAGGAATGTAGGTCCCAATAAGCATTTAAAAAGGAGATGAGGAGGAATTTCCTCTCTGAGGCTTGTGAAGCTTTGGAATTCTCTGCCCCAGAGAGCTGTGGAGGCTGGGTTATTGAATATATTTAAGGCGGAGATAGTCAGATTTTTGAACGATAAGGGGATAAGGGGTTATGGGGAGCAGGCAGGGAAATGGAGCTGAGACCATGATCAGATCAGCCATGATGTTGAATGGCGGAGCAGGCTCGAGGGGCCGAATGGCCGCCTCCTGCTCCTAATTCTTATGTTTTTTTACGTTCTGTTCTTTCCTCCAGATTCCCAGTTTGAGCCACAGCGTTATCTCGCAGACGAGTTTCCGCGCAGAGTACAAATCGGTCGGGGGGCCGACTGTCTTCCAGAAACCGGTGAAGTTCCAGGTGGACATCACCTACGCCGAGGGGAGCGAGGCGCAGAAAGAGAACGGGATTTACTCGGTCACGTTCACACTAATGTCAGGTGAGGGATAATCCCAGAGAACCGGAAGTGTTTCCCAGGTCACGCAATTTCCGTCATTTACTGAGAAACTCCGTTAAGATTCTTTTTTTTTGTTGCCGCGTGAGACAGTATAAATCCCGCAAAAAAATGCTGAAAACTGTCAGCAATGGCGTATTGGGCGGGACGCAGCGCAGATTCACCGGCCCGATTCTGGGCCTCGGCGAGTTAAATCATGAAGACAGGTTGCATAAACTTGGCTTGTCTTCCCGTGAGTGTAGAAGATTGACGGGTGATCTGATGTTAAAATGTTAAATGAATTTGATAAGAGTAGATACCGAGGGGCCGAAATTCGCGGGGTGGTAACCGAGGCGAGGCGGGACTTCCTACGCCTGGCGCGGAGGTCCCATCCGGCAGATAGACTAGGGTTACCGCCCCTCAAAATTCTCATCCTTGTTTACAAATCCCTCCATGGCCCTCGCCCCTCCCTATCTCTGTAATCTCCTCCAGCCCCACAATCCCCCGAGATGTCTGCGCTCCTCAAATTCTGTCCTCTTGAACATCCCTCAGTATAACTGCTCAACCATTGGCGGCCGTGCCTTCAGCTGCCTGGGCCCCAAGCTCTGGAACTCCCTCCCTAAACCTCCCCGCCTCTCTTTCCTCCTTTAAGACGCTCCTTAAATTAAGCACGCTTTTGGTCATCTGCCTTAATTTCTTCTTTTATGGCTCGGTGTCAAATTTATCTCTTTTGTCTTCTAACGTGAAAGGCACTGTATAAATACATTGTTGTTATTATTATTATTATCACTCATTGCCCTTGAGAAGGTGGTGGTGAGCCGTCTTCTTGAACTGCTGCAGTCCGTGTGGTGAAGGTGCTCCCACAGTGCTGTTAGGGAGAGAGTTCCAGGATTTTGACCCAGTGAAACAGTTTAAATGAGTCATTCCAAAGGTTTCCATTGTCCTATTTATTCTGTGCCAGCCCAAAAATGACCAGATTTATTCAATTCACAAATGACCATGATGGGATTTGAACCCAAAAGTGGTTGCAAGGCCAGTAGTGTAAAGTATTTGCTCCATGGGGCTCTTTGCTTAAGAATTTATAGCAACACATTGCTATTAAGAACTAGTTGGTTTATAAACAAAAGGTTTAACAATCACACTACACATTACCAGTTCATCCACCAGGCTCACAACCGCCTGCCTCATCGTGGATCCCCTGATCCCAACTGGCCGGGGTTTTATTGAGTCATGTGACTAAGCCACGCCCAACTCAACAGCTCTACAATTATTTTGTTGTATATCAGAAAATCAAGTGCCACCTGATTAAACGGGTGGGGGGGGGGGGGGGCACACTCCAAAACACTTTTCAAGTGCCCCCTTGTTTTTTTTTTGAGGGCACTAAAACACAAATTATACAAGTGCCCCCTGGCTAAAGGGGGGGGGGGGGGGGGGTGGCGGGGGCACTAAAACCGGCACAATAAAGAAATAAAACTTTAGACAAAAAAACCTTAAATTAAAATTTGGTTGCCGGGGGTGACGATGCACTCCAGTCCCTCCGGCGCCCACGGAAGGCCGCGAGCGTACCGGTGGACACCGCGTGCTCCATCTCTAGGGACACCCTGGCGCGGATGTATGCGCGGAAGAGAGGCAGGCAGTCAGGCTGAATGACCCCCTCGACCGCCTGCTGCCTGGACCGGCTGATGGCACCCTTGGCCGTGCCCAGGAGCAGTCCTACGAGGAGGCCCTCGGACCTACCCGCTCCCCTCTGCACAGGGTGCCCAAAGATCAGGAGTGTGGGACTGAAGTGCAGCCAGAAATTGAGGAGCAGCCCCTTTAAATAATGGAACAGGGGCTGCAACCTCATACATTCAATAAAAACATGGAACACGGACTCCTCCAGACCGCAGAAATTGCAGGCGGCCTGGGAGCCCGTGAACTGACTTAAAAACTTATTGCATGGGACTGCTCCGCGCATCACCCTCCAGGTCAAGTCCCCGATAAATGAGGAGAGGATTCCTGCGTAGAGTGCACTCCATCGAGAACCCCCGCCTCCTCCGGACAGCAAGATGGTGCGCCATGGCGTGTCCGGACGGCAGACGAGGATGGCAAGGTGGAGAGTGTGCAGGAGCAGCCCGTACAGGAATCCCCTCCGCGCAGAACTGAAAGGCACAGAGGGGATTTCCCCGAGGTGGCTCAAGTTGTGAGGCGCCGGCTCCCGAGGGAGCTTTCGGGGCTTGGTGCCGATGAGGAATTCCGTCCGGACGGGGGTCAGTTCGGAGCATACTCACAAGTGTATACGTTGCAAGTACCATAACCACTAAACATGATATTCAACGTTAACAGGCTCTTTGTCTCCATCAGGGCCCAGCCGCAGGTTTAAGAGAGTTGTGGAAACAATCCAAGCACAGTTATTAAGTGCACACGATCAGCCCTTGGTTCAAGCGCTTGCAGGTACGTAATCAATACTGTCTCCATAGTGTCTGGGAGTGTGCGTGTGTGATCAGTGTGCATGTTTGTGAGCCATGTACGTGAGCTGGTTGCTTTAGGAATGCGATCTGCAAAGTAACTTTTGGGTATCAGTGGCGAGGTCAGAGTTACCAATGCCGAGGTAATGAGGTGTAATAGCCCAGTAACACAGTGCGTTGCAGTGCAGGATGTTAGGCATGTGTACTGTACAACTGAAGATTTACTGCCCTCTGAGGGTGAGCCACTGCGTCCCAGCTGGGAAAAGACCCAGTAGATCGGAAACTGTGAGAACTGAATGGAAATGTCGACAAGTGGGAGAGCTGGCAGAGCCTGGTGGCGCCATCTTGTAGAACCCGCATCCAATCTGGCTACGGGCAACTGGCTAAAGACCTCAACAGGGTTTGAAAGAGATTATGGGCACCATTCAGCGCTTCGGAAGGCACCCTCCTAGAACAGCGCCCCTTGAAAGCGCTCAAACCCCGCCTCCCACCCCCAACTGAATCTGCAAAAGGTTCCGGAAGGGTTTCGCCCAGCCCATGCTCCTCAGTCACTCAAATGCGCAAACGAAACAGTGAGAAATGGCCATCAGGGCCCATCGCTGCGCAGCCCGTCTCTTAGACCGCGCACCAATCTCCCCAAACGCTGCTGACTCCTGGAGAGGCCAGTTGCAGGAAAACCTCTGGGAATACTCTCCCAATTCCCAAAGGCAAACAAGTACGGTTCCCCATGTTTTCATCACTAAAGGAATGGGGTCTGGAACTCACTGCCTGAAAGGGTGGTAGAGGCAGAAACCCTCACCACATTTAAAAAGTACCTGGATGAGCCGAAGGGCCGAATGGCCTACTCCTGCACCTATTTTCTATGTTTCTATGAGCACTCGAAGTGCCATAACCTACAGGGCTACGGACCAAGAGCTGGAAAGTGGGATTAGGCCGGTAGCTCTTTGTCAACGGGTACAGGTTCAAAGGGCTACTTGGTCTCCTTCTGTGGCTTAAATCTCTAATGATTCTATGAATTAATGGAAGAGTTGGGAAGGGCCAAGTGGTGTGAAATATTAAGATGATTACGAGACAATAATTTGAAACCGATTATTTGATTTTACTAAACTAAAAGCAGAGAATCACTGGGGCTGCAAAGCAATCTGTCACCATCTGAAAAGAGCACAAGCTACCATTAATATTTCAGATGGAAATCTTTCATCGGGACGTTCAGATCAAGGGTTTCTACCTGAATTGTTAACCATTCCTTTCCCAGATGCTGACCCACTGAGGATGTTGCCAGGACTGGAAAACTTTAGCTAATCGGAAAGATTGGATAGGCTGGGGTTGTTTTCCTTGGAACAGAGGAGGCTGAGGGGAGACTTAATTGAGGTGTATAAATTTATGAGGGGCTCAGATAGAGTGGATAGGAAGGACTTATTTCACTTGGCAACAACCAGGGGGCATAGATTTAAAGTAGTTGGTAGAAGGTTTAGAGGGGATTTGAGGGGAAATTTCTTCACTCAGAGGGTGGTGGGGGTCTGGAACTCACTGCCGGAAAGGGTGGTAGAGGCAGAAACCCTCACCACATTTAAAAAGTACTTGGATGTGCACCTGAAGAGCCGTAACCTGCAGGGCTACCGACCGAGAGCGGGAAAATGGGATTAGGGTGGATCGCACTTTGTCGGCCGGCGCGGACACGATGGGTCGAATGGCCTCCTTCCCTGCTGTAAATTTTTCTATGATCGTATGTGTGTTTCTAGATTTCTTATTTTGCCATTTTATTCCCCCCCCCCCCTCCCCTCTCTCTCTCTAGATGAGAAGAATGGGCAGTATAGCCATCCTTCAGGGACTTCAATCCGAGGGGCTCAAAGCATGCCCAGGGCGTGGAACGATTCCGAGTCGGTGGAGCACTTCAGGCGAGGGGATTCCAAACACTCGTCCTCTTTGAAAGAGAAACCCAAGCTTTTATCTTCCAATGGCACGCAAAGCCAACCGTAAAAATAAAATTAAAAAATCCGAGCAAAAAGAAGAAAAAAAAAACTATTGGCAAACGAGGCATCTCACGTTGTCTTTGTGAGGATGTAAATATCTTTAAACGCGAAGAAAAAACGGAACTGAATACGACCTCTATAGTCCCATTTCATGTTATTATTTAAGGCTTGGTGCGGACCCCCACCGTCTGAGTTGATGCTCGTGTCTGCTTCAGGAAATTACGGGACTGGTTTCAACCCAGTATAACGTCGGACTGAGGGTGTTGAGGTCGGTGGCCTGCAAACAATCCCCCCCCCCCCTCCCCTGAAAACGCCATGGGGGGAATGTGGGTTGTAAGGGAGGTGGGTGTGCGTGTGTGCGAAAATTGCTTGCGTCCCAGATTCCCCGCGGATCTCCCACGCAACTCCGGCCAGGAAACCTTCAGCGGAAAACTCTTCCCCCTTTGCATCCAGCACTTTGGAGCGGGGTTGGCGCAAAACAACAACAGAAAAGGAAAAGCTGGTGCGTTTATACGGTTCTGTCGCAGTGTGACTGCCGGCTCTACCTAGCCCCAACACCAGAGGCTTCAACAGCGACTTCTGGAATCGACCCGCCTGTGAAGCACAAACCATCAGTCGATGATATTAAGTGAATGGCTTTGAAAGGGCACCCAGTTCCTGTTTGAAAACTCGTGAGACATTTCAACGCCCTTTCTTTCCCTTGCTCCGAAGGCAGGAGAGCCCCACGCCCAGGGAACGCTGTGTTCAATTCGGTATATGCGGGCGGCCACAGTTTTCTGAAATGCTTCACTTTCCTTTGCTCTGCGCCCCACATCACTGTGGACAAGCTTCCCACTGAGAGCGGGCCCCTGCCCGGGGGGGCGCCTCTTGTTGTTCGATTAAAGCCATGGCTAAGAATGTCTTTTTAATGTGGCTCAGCATTCTCAATGACAATTCGTCGCAATACAGACTGTTTGTATTGGAACATTGACCTAGAAGAGAACGTAAGGCGTGGTGATGGACATCAGGAACTGGAGCCTGCCTGTGGTGCATCCCTTAGCAACATAGGAAGAGGAGGAGGCCATTCAGCCCCTCGAGTTGGCCCCGCCCATTCAATTCATGGCCGATCTCTCCTGACAGGGGGAGTTCGAACAGGTTCTTTTTGAATACGTTTGGCCCTTCGACTCACAGGGATAGAGCTGGACACAGAGAGATGCGGGGGAGGGTAGAGATGGAAGCAGACAGAAGCGATACGGTGAGATGGAGACAGAGATATAGGGGGCGATTTTAACTCTCTCCGCCTGGCAGAAAGCGGACAGCAGCAGGCCTGATTTACACCCACACTGATTTTTCATTCCATTGTCTTCAAGGCGGGGACCATTAAAGTCAGCCCCAATAATTAAGAAGCAAAGGCAAACTGCGACAAGGCAAAGTAAGAGACAGTCGGGCTAAGGAAAGACGAAAAAGAGACACAGAACCAGAAAGAAACAGCCAGAGACAGATGGACAGTCAGGAGTGACCAAAACAGCCACAGAATTAGAAACGATTTCAGTCGAGACTGCCGCAAGAGCGTTAACACACTCGTTTTCTGTGGCGAATGTGAGATCTCCCTTCTCCATGGTCCACTTCGATACTTGGTCATTTGAAAGCAATGTGGGTGGCAGAGTCCCTCCTCACAAGTCAAGAGATTTTGCGATCTCTGTTCCAACCCAGAATTTGAATTAGCCAGCTTTCCGCCAGATGGAATATAGACAAAATAAAGCTGGCACAAATGTAATCGAACACCCAGATATGTAACAGAAACCGACTGGCAGTCACCACCAAGTAGGGTTCGCTGAATGGGCACCAGCGCGACACAGAAAGAAAACAGTTTGCAAATTGCTCAACCTGCTCCCCGTGCCACAGTCTGGCTCCACTCCTGAAGGCATGGATCTTTGCTGGGGTACCGTTTTACAGGAGCAGGCAGCTCTCGGCTACCTCACTCAAATGGCCCTTCTTCGGGAGCCTGGATGGTGGAGTCAGCCACAAACTCAGCCCTGTCCTCAGTCTGACATCCACACACCTGCATTGTCCCGCAAGGGAGTGGTGGGGTGGGGGGGATCACTGGATAGCTACCAAGCGCACTCTCCCTCCTCACCCACCGCTTCACTGGCCCAGGAATATTCATGAAACTACTGCATCCGGAATGCTTCCCCAACTGAGACTGGCGAATAACCTACAATAAAGTAAGAGTGGTGTGGCGAGCTGGAATCTGCTCCACAAACCAGCCCTGAAATTCCGTGGGGTTCTCCCCGCTCTGCCAACGTTATGACGGGTCCCTGCTCTTTGAAGATTTCCGTGGGAGACCTGGAGGACATCTGCGGAATTTAAGGGGCGCAGTCTTAGTGGTGGAAGCCAATCTTTCGACCCCCCCCAAAAAAAATTCTCTTTAATCAACTCGTGCCTCACAATGTTGAGATAAGCTTTTCTTACCCCCCCCCCCCCCAAGTACAAATGAGGGAAGCCCATCTTCCCATAAGCAACCTGCAATCCCACCACAACCTCGAACTGCCTTGTGACTGACTCTGGAGTTTGTGCCTCCTTTATGCGAGCCAAAGAGAATGGTTGGGTTAAGGCCTGGGGCCGGGACGGACCCCCCCCCAGGATCAGCCTCTGTTCCTCTTTCCCGCCTTCCACCCTATCCCAGACATTCCCTTTTGTTCCTGCCTTCCCTCCCCCGCTTTCCCTGCACTTGCTGAAAACCGGTTACATCTCCAACTTCTTCCAGTTCTGACAAAGGGCCATCGACCTGAAACGTTAACTCTGTTTCTCTCTCCACAGATGCCCAGAAATTTCGGGGTTTTATTTCGGGTCCCCCACACCTCTGTGTGTTTTTTGCACCTATTGGCAGAGACTGGGGGGGGGGGGGCGGGGGGGAGGCTGGCTAGGATCAAAGGAAGGAAGTTAAACACAAATGCACATAGTACAGATATCAATTTCCCATTGTGAAAACAGAATTTAAGAACATAGTTGGCTTGGAGAGTAATAAACTCTGAACCTCTCCAGTTTGAACGCACTGGTTCCCCTAGGTTGGGGTGAGCAGGGGAGAGGGTTGTAACTTGACAGTGGAAGTTTAGACTCTAGACTGGACAAAGCATCCATCCTGTCCTGTGTGGTTCTGCCACAGATATTTCTTTCCCAACCCCTTTCCCTGATCATCATAGTTCTATGTTGCACTCCTGTATGTACACGATGTCCAAGTGTGTTATTTTTAAGTTAATAATATGCAGTAAAGCAGAATGTGCTGTATATCCAGTTCAGAGATTATCCCACAGTACAGCACTCAAAGAATTAAAAGTTTGCTACGAACGATTTTAAAAGCAGCTGGATGCTTACATGCAAGGTGGAGTTTTTTTTCTCCGCCCCCACATGTTTTCTTTGACTCCATCGATATAGTACTTCCTCATCAACTGAACAAACCTGTAAATTTGTATATGAATTTAGTGGGCTAGTTTAAATTAACAAATAAAGTCATATACGAGAAATAAGTAAGTCTTTGAAATTATTTCTATAAATGCAAAGTTCAAACTGTGCAAATTTATGACATACCTAAACGCAATGTTGTTTTATTGGAGTGGTGCAGACAGCATGCCCCAGAGGATGACACCCCCACTTGTGCTTCTAGGTAGAGCTGCTCCTTCATCAGGCTCCGGGCCGACATGCTCAGCCTGCCTGGCTGTGCCTGTTATTCTTGCTAGGAAGCATTGCCGATTCCTTGCCTTAGAAAACAGGAGTAGGCCATTCGTCCCTTCGAGCCTGCACCACCATTCAATATGATCATGGGTGAAATGAGGCAGCAATGGACTGCTTTTGGGAGAACGATTAATCCCGGCTCCATTTGATGCATTGTGAGGAGGCTATTTTACCATGGGGGCTATTACAACCAAGCCTAATTCTGCCCCCACTTGATTATGGTTTATTCATTTTTGAAGTCTACTACAATAAAACAGGTCCCAAGCTGCCTTCTGATATCTTGTTCAAGTGGAAATTCTATATAGGTGAGCCTAGTTTGTGAATGTCAGTAGGTTATTTGAGGGGATAGTTCAGCAGAGCTCAATATTGTCCTGGTCAGATGTGCACTTATAGTGGGGTTCCCTGGTTAACTATCAGGTGTATAAACCCTTGTGATCTTCTGCTTTATTCTTCTCTTTCCCAGGGACACAACTCTTTTAGGGAGTACAAAACAAACATTAGATCGAGTGCCCCCTGATCTGCGGGACACTCCAGACACTTATACCTGCCCTCTTTTTTTCTTCTTTTTTTTGGGGGGGTTTTGTGTGGTTTTTTTTCCTTTTGTGATTTTTTTGGGGCATTAAAATCATATAATTTACAAGTGCCACCTATAAAAGGGGAGGGGGACACTAAAACCCGGCAATTAAAACAAATTAAACTTTAAAAGAAACAAAATCAAATTAAAATTTGGTTGCCGGGGGCGATGATGCACTCCAGTCCCTCCGGCGCCTGGACACCGCGTTCCAACAGCTCCACAACTCTTTTGGAGTAAACAAAATCAACATTAAATCAAGTGCCCCCCGATCTGGGGGACACTCCAAACACTTTTCACATGCCCTTTTTTTTTTGCATTTTTGCAGGGTTTTTTTTGTGTTTTTTTTTAGGGCATTAAAATTCCATATTTTACCAGTGCCCCCTATAAAAGGGGAGGGGGACACTAAAAACCCTGGCAATTAAAACAAATTAAACTTTAAAACATAAAATCAAATTAAAATTTGGTTGCCGGGAGTGATGATGCACTCCAGTCCCTCCGGCGCCCACCTCTCACGGAAGGCCGCGAGCGTACCAGTGGACACCGCGTGCTCTATCTCCAGAGACACCCTGGCCCGGATGTAGGCACGGAAGAGAGGCAGGCAGGCAGTCAGGCTGAACGACCCTCTCGACCGCCCGCTGGCACCCTTGGCCGTGCCCAGGAGCAGTTCTACGAGGAGGCCCTCGTACCTACCCGCTCCCCTCCGCACAGGGTGCCCAAAGATCATGAGTGTGGGACTGAAGAGCAGCCAGAATTTCAGCAGCAGCCCCTTTAAATATTGGAACAGGGGCTGCAACCTCGCACATTCAGTAAAAACATGGAACACGGACTCCTCCAGACCGCAGAAATTGCAGGCGGCCTGGGAGCCCGTGAACCGGCTTAAAAATTTATTGCAAGGGACTGCTCCGTGCACCACCCTCCAGGCCAAGTCCCCGATAAATAATGGGAGGACTCCCGCGTAGAGTGCACTCCATCGGGGACCCCCGCCTCCTCCGGACGGCAAGATGGTGCGCCATGGCGTGTCCGGACGGCAGACGAGGATGGCAAGGTTGAGAGTGTGCAGGAGCAGCCCGTACAGGAAACCCCCTCCGTGCAGAACTGAAAGGCACGGAGGGGATTTCCCCGAGGCGGCTCAAGTTGTGAGGCGCCGTCTCCCGAGGGAGGTTCCGGGGTTTGGCGCCGATGAGGAATTCCGTCCGGATGGGGGTCAGTTCGGACGGGATCTCCCCACGTGCTTGAGCCTCCTCGACACACCTAACGGAGTCAGGGCCCAAAGCTGTTTTTAGCGACTCGATGGCATTGGCCGCGCGGTGGACGTCGGCCGAATTTAGGCGCCGCGCCAGCATGTCTGCCGCCATCCAGCCCGCTCCTCTGCCATCGAGCAGGTCCCTGACCCTGGTCACCTCGCCAGCCACAGCCCTCGCGTCCGACTGCCACCTAAAACCTCGGTCGTGGAGGTACGGATTCCCGAGCAGCGGCTCCTGCAGGACAGCCGCCACTCCAGCCGGTGGAGAGCTGCGCTTGGTGGAGACTTTGTTCCAGACCCTGGTGAGTTCCTTGTAAAAGACAGGCAGCTCCTGGAAGGCGGTCCTGACGCCCCCCAAGCTCACAAACAGGAGCTGCGTGTCGTAGTTGAGGCCATGCTGCTGGCGGAAGAAATACGTCGCCAGCGCACACCACCTAGGAGGGGGATCGACGTAAAGGTATCTCTCTGCAGGGTCTGAAGACGGAAAGTCGCTAGCTGGGCGCTGACGCACACCAACGACTGACCGCCCTCCATAAGCAGGAGACTCAAGACCGCGGCAGAGACCCAGTGCTTCCTGTTGTTCCAGAAGAAATCCACCAGCTCCTTCTGTATCTTGGCGACAAACGCAGGGGGAGGGGTCAAAGTGACCAGCCGGTACCACAGCATAGCGGCCACCAGCTGGTTTATGACTAGCGCTCGACCCCTGTAGGACAGCACATGGAGCAGTCCTGTCCAGCGCCCTAGGCGAGCGGCGACCTTGGCCTCCAGCTCTTGCCAGTTCGCCGGCCAGGCTTCCTCATCAGGGCTAAGGTAGACTCCCAGATAGAGGAGATGGGTCGTGCTCCAGGCAAAAGGCCTGAGCTCCTCCGGCAGGGAGTCCACCCGCCACTGACCCACCAGGAGTCCAGAACATTTCTCCCAGTTGATCCTGGCGGAGGATGTGGCCGAGTAAATCTCCTGCCACTCACGCATCCTCCGCAGGTCAGCAGGATCCTCTACCGTGAGGAGCACGTCATCGGCGTAAGCCGAGAGGACGACCTCCACGCCCGGCCCTTGCAGAGCCAGTCCCGTCAACCTCATCCGCAGGAGGCGCAGGAAAGGTTCCACGCAAATGGCATATAACTGGCCGGACATGGGGCATTCCTGGCGCACCCCTCTCCTAAAGCGAAGGGGCGCCGTCAAGGACCCGTTAACCTTGATCAGACACTCCGCGGCGGCGTACAAAAGTCGGATCCGGGCGACGAAATGCGTCCCGAAACCGAAAGCGCGCAGAGTTCCGAACAGATAGTCGTGATCCACCCTGTCGAATGCCTTCTCTTGGTCGAGAGATAAGGCGGCGACCGACAGACCAGCCTCCTCCCTAGGACACAAATATTGTAGTGCCCCGACAGCTGAAATAGACCAACGATCAAGCCTCTGACATCGTCCTGATCTGTATGTCTTAGTAAGGGAGTCAAGGGTTGTGGGGAGCGGGCAGGGAAGTGGAGTTGAGGCCAAGCTCAGATCAGCCATGATCTTATTGAATGGTGGAGCAGGTTCGAGGGGCTAAATGGCCGACTCCTGCTACTTCTTATGTCTTATGTCCCATGCACCTATGGTTCTACCTTCCTGTGGGAAAGTGCCCACACTGGCATTATTGAAATCAGGCCCAGTGCGGGATAATTGCAGGCAGAGATCTATGTTGCATTGTTGTCGTGTTAATGGAGGGGAGGAAAACTACTGTATCCACCGTCAATGGGAACATAAGAAATAGGAGCAGGAGTAGGCCATAAGACTCCTCGAGCCTGCTCCGCCTTTGTTACCTCTAGACTGGACTATTCCAACGCACTCCTGGCTGGCCTCCAGGTGACCCAAAACTCGGCAGCCCGTGTCCTAACTCGCACCAAGTCCCCCTGTGCTCGCTGACCTACATTGGCTCCCGGTTAAGCAACACCTCATTTCAAAATTCTCATCCTAGTTTACAAATTCCTCCATGGCCTTGCCGCTCCCTACCTCTAATCTCCTTCAGCCCCACAGCTCTCCCCCCCCCCCTCCAAATCCACTGAGATGCCTGCGCTTCTCAAATTCTGCTCTCTTCAGCATCCCTGATTATAACTGCTCAACCATTTGTGGCTCTTAGGCTTGGGGCTGGGTGTGATAGGATACTGCGGGGTCCCCTGTTCACTGCTCTGGAACTCCCTAAACCCCTCTATCCTCCTTTAAGACGCTCCTTAAAACCTACCTCTTTGACCAAGCTTTTGGTCATCTGCTGTAGTTTCTTCTTATGTAGCTCAGTGTCTAATATATTTGTTTTGTCTTAAAACCATCCTATAAAGCGCCTTGGGACGTTTTACTATGTTAAAGGCACTATATAAATGCAAGTTGTTGTTGCGATCAGGACAGAATTGGGTGCAGCTCCAAAGTCCGTCCCCACTGTTTAGACTTGCACATTAAGAACGTTACTAACACGGAAGCGTTGAGCGGGACTGGTGCCAGTAAAAGTGTCATTTGCAGGAGAGGAAAGTTGGAGCAAGATTTTTATTTTTTTCCTTCTTTGCCAAAAGGATGTAACCATTAAAGAAGAAGCTTTAGATCAGAGCTTAATATGGGTTAGGGTTAAGAATGACTAGTGGATCTCCTGTGACATTGCAACAGTGTTTGATAAGGAAAAGTGTTATACCATGTAACATTCTGCTGCTAAGGTGTATCTGTATTCCCTTTAAGGCCACAGTATCTAATCGCTGTTAAGTAAACATTGGGTGAAGTCAATTACTGACTTAATCTTTGATATTATTTTGCATCTGTAACAAAGTGCAACATTGAACACAGTTAGAGCACTGCGTACAGTTCTGGTTGCATTACACGTGAAGAAAGACTGAATCAACTAGGCTTATATTCACTGGAATTTAGAAGAATGAGAGGGGATCTCATAGAAACATATACAATTCTGACGGGATTGGACAGGTTAGATGCAGGAAGAATGTTCCCAATGTTGGGGAAGTCCAGAACCAGGGGTCACAGTCTCAGGATAAGGGGTAAGCCATTTAGGACCGAGATGAGGAGAAATTTCATCACTCAGAGAATTGTGAACCTGTGGAATTCTCTACCACAGAAAGTTATTGAGGCCAGTTCGTAAGATATATTCAAAAGGGAGTTAGATGTGGCCCTTATGGCTAAAGGGATCAAGGGGTATGGAGAGAAAGCAGGAATGGGGTACTAAGGTTGCATGATCAGCCATGATCGTATTGAATGGTGGTGCAGGCTTGAAGGGCTGAATGGCCTACTCCTGCACCTATTTTCTATGTGATTGCACTAGAGAGGGCACAGAGATTTACGAGGATATTGCCTGAACTGGAGAATTTTAGCTACAAGGAAAGATTGGATAGGCTGGGGTTATTTTCTTTGGAACAGAGGACGCTGAGGGGGGACCTTATTGAGGTGTATAAAATTATGAGGAGCCTGGATAGAGTGGTGGGGGTCTGGAACTCATTGTCTGAAAGGATGGCAGAGGCAGAAACCATCACCACATTCAAAAAAGTACTTGGACGTGCACTTGAAATGCTGCAATCTACAAGGCTATGGACCAAGAGCGGGAAAGTGGGATTATGCTGGATAGCTTTTTTGGTCTGCACAGGCATGATGGGTCGAATAGCCTCCTTCAGTGCCATAAATGTCCATAATTCTATGAAGTGAGACAAATACATTCTAGATACAAGACAGCAGGAAGAAAAGTTTTGAAAAATCTGAAAACAAAATGCCAGAAAGCACACACGGTCAGCGAATGTTAGTTATTTTTTTAATTTTACAGTATTCTTGTTGAGATGCAATGTATGATCTTAAGAGTTATATTACATCCAGTATTAACAGACTACTATAGGCTTCCTGTAAAATAACAACTTATTGTAGCAACAAGCTAGCACCATCAGTGCAGTTGTAGGTTGAAGCCAAAACACCCCTTTGATATGGTACGGTCAGCATGTAAGCACACTCTTTCCTGTTAGCCAATCATTGAGTGTACCAACCGTGACAGTGAACAGGGGACCCCGCACTACCCTATCACACCCATCCCCAATCCTAAGAGCTCCTAATGAGGAATAAAATCAAAAGTCTACAAGAAATCCAATCAAATGATATGAAAGATAACCGGGGTGAAGTTTGTCTCATGACAGCGCCAATCTTTCGTGGGCCCTCGTCGCTGGTTCAGAAGTAGTCAGCAGTAGAAATCAAATTCAAAGATTATTTCAAGTTCAGAGATGAGATGATGCAACGGAAATCATGACGTCAGCACTCCTCCTTACCCCCAGCCACCGAGATGGAGAGTGATTCCTCCTTGGAGAGTGAACTCAACTCACTCTGCTTTCTGTGGGAGTCAGCCACATGGGAATGTCAATGAGAAAAGTTCCAGCCTGTAACTACACTGAGAAGGGCCAAGCTCATCTCCTAAGTCAAGCAGTCGAGTTCACGTCCACTATGTTTATGTTTTTCTATGTTTCTAGCCTGGGAGTGAAACAGTCAGAGAACACACACATCTGCTCAATCATTTGATATTACAAAAAACATTCTATCTGCCAACCAAAATGGATGCCATAGTTTCAGATTGACAGAGACTGGCTTCATCGCCACTCAAGAACATCAGCACAGTCCAACATAGCCTTTAACCCCGATATATATAATTCAAACAACGTATGTGACCGCTCCTGCTACACGGGTCAAATACACCCAGTGGTTGTGTCACCAATTTCTGCAAGTTCTTGCTTCAATATCTTTGCTCTGCATACAAACAAAATAAACTGAAAGGGTAAAATCCAAGTCCTGCACATGCTACCACAATGACAGTGGGCATGGCAGGGAGTGATCACTCTGGCTGCAAAAAAACACCTTTCTGTGACGTCAGGCAACATAACTCATTCATAGTGCAGCTCTCATGAATTCAGCCCGGAGACGCCCTCTTGGTTTGCAAAGCCCACACTCCCAGAGTCATGCAGGCACTGTTCCTACAAATGACACTTGACGCGTCTTTCTCTAATTTCCCTATCCCTCCACACACACACACATTAAACAACATTTGAAGTTGCAATTCATTTTCTACTCGGAAGCAAGCGGTTTCTCCTCTCTCTAACCTGCTCCCTTTCTGGTGCTGCTCGCACGAGCTGTCAGCAGAGGGACCTCTTGTGTGTCCTGCTCGCCTGCATTTGCCCTCAGCCAATCTCTCTAAGATCCGGAGAGCAGGAGCATTGGTCTGCCTGCGGTCACGGAACTAAAACCACTACACTGCTCCTGAACAGTTGGCCCCACATCTTCCTGAACCCACAATGCTAGCAGTTCTCGGAACCTGGGTTTGCTTACACAACAGAGTGCAGCAACGCGAGAGAAAGAGAGCAATCTGCGCATCTGCTGCCGGCTACACCCCTGTGGTGTAAACATTGCCAAACTTTAAACCCACTCAAATCCTGGATTAAAACGATCGGAATACGCACTTATACCATGCATTAGATGGTGCTACTGGGCGCTCCACACATCAGCCAGCCACTCACTCCCAGTGAAGTGATCCAGTCAATAATTTAAAAAAATTGCATGATCCAAAAATAAATAGTATTTGCACTTGACAGGAAAAAAAAAGTCAAGATTCTTTCAGCCACCGCTGAGATTCTTAAATATTTTATAATAACCTATGCGAAGGCGAACTTACCTCAGGATATGGTTAATAAAATTAACAGATTAATAAATGTACTGAAGTACATCACATTGTTATGGTCTTTAAAAAAATAAACATAAGCCTGGCACCTCACAAACCCAGTCCACTTCACACGGCTCAGACAGCCCAATCTGGCCAGTTTAACAAGCAGGCATTTCCCCCTCTCCCTCCCAAACTGTAAGCTTGCTCACTTAGTCACGTTGTTACCACCAGTGCTCTAAAAACCTAAGCAGAAATTATTACAATTCAAAAACAAAACACTGCGGATGCTGGAATCTGAAATACAATCAGAAAATGCTAGAAATACTCAGCGGGGCAGGCAGCATCTGTGGAGAGAGACACACAGAGTTAAGGTTTCAGGTCGATCAACTCCGTTTCTCTCTCCACAGATGCTACACGGGCCGCCGAGATTTCCAGCATTTTCTGATTTTATTACAATTAAAATTCAAGCCGAATTACTAATGATCAAATGAGCTGCTCGTTTCTAACCGCCCCTTCCTTCCCCGGAGTGGTTGGCCCTGACTGGGGGGTATGCTTCGACTGACGCACTGTTGGGAGAATGAACAAACGCTCTTAGTTACAGCCATTCAAAATAAAACTTTCAAAACGCATACCCGACAAGAAATTCATTAAAACAGGGCCGTGGAACTCACTGGACGTCAGTTATTGCCAGCACGCAAGATCTGTTTTACTGACTCTTGTGCGCCACAATTTACCGAACTCGCATTCAACGAAGAAAAAGGGGCCATTTCTTTTACGGCGTTGTGACGATTCTGATGTCACAGCACAGCTGCAACAGTAGGATTTGGCCGCCAGTTCTTACAAAGATGGCGTTGGGAAAGTCGAGAAAAGAACTTGTGCGACAAAGTTTCTGCTGAACACGCACGAAAGGGGAGGGTGTAGAAAGGGGGAGGAGGGGTCATTAATGGGTCACGGAAACCTTTCCACTGGGACATAAAGACCTCGTGGAATCAAAGCTCTCAGGAAATTAGCGGGTAAAGTGTCAGGATCTTGTGGATACATGTTCGCAGCTCAACTCTTCAGTGACGACAGCGGGGTCACAGCAGCACAAGAAAAAAAAGCCAGTGGGTGCATTTGCTTCAATTAGTCTTGTGCTTATGTTCCAATACATAAGATTAAAATAGCGACCAGAAGACAAAAAACGAGCATGAGACACAGTCCAAGATTAAAACCACCGTTTCCCACTAATTACCTCCCAATCTAGTTGTATCCAGGGGAGGGAGAGCTGGGACCTTTAGCTGCGATGCTGTTTTTATTCCACCATGTTAAATTTGATTCCAAACCATGCTAGGACAAGGTGCGTCAAACTCATACAAATGACAAGAAGGTTAAACCCACAGGCACAAGGCGGAGGTGTTCCACACGCACGATTCGGAAACTATTATCACCTATCCCACCACTCCCAAGTCAGTAGTGTAACACATTGATGTACAGGTAGTAGAACTTTTTGCAGGTTTGATCCTACCCCACAAACACGGACTCCAGCACAAACCAGCCCCAATTGGGCACCGCCTGCTGATCTCGCTCAGGAGCTGGCAAGGGTGCGGGGAATTTAAAAATGCCACGGTGGTGCTTTTCCCGAGAGAGTGGCCGAGGCACATTGTTGGGACGGAGCAGAGTGGACTTTACTCTGCAACGAATCCATACCATCGGTGACCTTGGAGTGCTTTGATGCTGACAACGGAGGGTGCTCCGTTCCCCAGCACGGGCCCCTGTCACTCCCACGAGCACAAAAATTCATGCCAAAGAGTGTCAAATATCGGCTTTATGGAATGTTCATGGCCATGGGTAGTTTTTGTTTGAAGTCATGTGACATCACTTAAAATTTCTTCACCCAGAGGGTGGTGGGGGTCTGGAACTCACTGCCTGAAAGGGTGGTAGAGGCAGAAACCCTCACCACATTTAAAAAGTACTTGGATGTGCACTTGAAGTGCGGTAACCTACAGGGTTACGGACCGAGAGCTGGAAAGTGAGATTAGGCTGGGTAGTTCTTTGTTGGCCGGCGAGGATACGATGGGCCGAATGGCCTCCTTCCGCGCTGCAAATCTCCATGATTCTATGATCAGCACCACTTCTGGACTCAGCGATAATGCAAAGATTGCATGCAGGATTTAAAACGCAGGAGTTGTAGGTCACAAAGGAACTTCCGATCTATGAGTATTGTTAACTGTCGGCTAACCTCAATAGAGCCCACTCGATGGCACAAAGCAATAGTACAACGAGAAAAAGGGAGCGAAGGGGGACAGGGATACCAGCGTGCCCCTCAAAGCAAAAGCCGTCTCCAGCTTGGTTCCAAATATACCCCAGGAATTGTTAAATAAAAACGACAACAAAAAAAATACCTACACGCGTATAACAGTTGCCTGTATCCATTCTATCCCACAACCCGTATAATGTTTCTCTGAGGACCTTGCCAATCTCGCTGCTCTGCCTGCGGGTTTGCGGCAACCATGCCGCATTCTGTGCCAAACCAGAGAATGGCAAGTGGAGGAACCGGTGGGAAACTGTGGACACTTCACCGGTGACCGTAGTTATTTCAGGAACGCCGACAGATCCATAACTGGCAGCAAGCAAGTTATGGCGATCTTCTGCAGAAGTGAAAGAACTCATTGCACGCCGTCACTTGGGGGCTGAAGGGGAAGGGGGCTAAATTACATCATAGAGAGTTTAATATTGGTAGACAAAGATGGTATTCAGTGAGGCCATCAGAAAGGATGACTGCAGTACTGGGGGTTCAACGTAGTCACCATTTTGGGCCACTTGGAATCACTGATTTGTTGGTCACATGTTACTTCAACGTTGCCATGGGCAACATGATCTCGGAAGTTATTATTCTTTCCACTAAAGAAAATATTTCTAATATCCACGATGTGCTCTGGCCGCCCGGCTCATCTGTGGTTGACATGGTTCTGGGGCTGCGGGGCACCACTGAGGAGAACATCCGTTAAGTCCCTCATCACAGCCGTTTCCTTGGGGTCGACGAGATTGAACTCCCTGACAAAGATCAGAAAGTGCGTGTACAAGGTGTTGAGGTGTGGGTACAGTTCAAGGGCCACGACTTCCTTGAAGTGGGCGCAGTAGATATGAGCAAGAACGTGGAAGAGATAGCGGCTGATCTTCTGAACGAGCGATTCAAAGGAACTCGGGAACTCTTTACCTGCCGGCAAAATGGGAGAGCAGTCAACTTCACAAGGGCAACGGTTCTTCTACATGTGCTTAGACGGTCACAGGCACAGACAAGCATGCACACACAACAACAACAACTTTAATTTATACAGCGCCTTTAACATAGTGAAATGTCCCAAGGTGCTTCACACAGTATGCTGCATACTTGTGCAGCAGTATTATGCTGCACAAGTAGAAATTAGGGCAGGTGACCAGAAGCTTGGTCAAAGAGGTAGGTTTTAAGGAGCGTCTTGAATGAGGAAAGAGAGGTAGAGAGGTTTAGGGAGGGAGTTCCAGAGTTTGAGGGCTAGGCAACAGAAGGCACAGCCACCAATGGTTGAGCGATTACAATCAGGGATGCTCAGGAGGGCAGAATTAGAGGAGCACAGATATCTCGGGGGTTGTGGGGCTGGAGGAGATTACAGAGATAGGGAGGGACGAGGCCATGGAGGGATTTGAAAATAAGGATGAGAATTTTGAAATTGAGGTGTTGCTTAACCGGGAGCCAATGTAGGTCAGCGAGCACAGGGGTGATGGGTGAGCAGGACTTGGTGCGAGTTTTGGATCAGCTCTAGTTTAGGTAGGGTAGAAAGTGGGAGGCCGGGCAGGAGTGCGTTGGAATAGTCAAGTGTAGAGGTAACAAAGGCACGCGGATGAGGGTTTTAGCAGAAGAAAAACAGATGAATGATGGATGGGTGAAGTTTTTGTCCCATATCCAATTGATAAATGAGAAACAGAACAATTATAGAATTTGTCCTCCTTTTGCTGGATGTGAAGAGAGGATTTTGAGCTGTTTATCACCATGGTTACAGGTCAGTCACCGATCCACCACCCGCAATCTGAGGCAGTGTAACAAACGATGTTAAAGTGTTTTGGCACCAATACATTACATACATCTAGGTTCGTACAAATCACTACAATTCTCGGTTGCCAAGTAATCATTTTCGAATGAAAACCAGAGTAGAAGTCAGTTTGCAGCAGATGTAGGAGCAAACCAGCTTCGAGTTTTGCATATTTGGTTTCGGGCCATCACACATGGGAATGCACTTTTTACATTCAGTCAAAACACTCACCATACTTGGTCGGGAAGATCTCCTCGTCGGTCAGTAGTTTTTGGATGTGCGTCATCACTAGGTCGATATACTGTGGGGCAGTACACTTTATTTTCTTCCCTCGCTCATCCGTCCAGAAGTACTGACTGTAACAAATTATAGGAGACAGGATGAGCAACAGTTTAATAACTCATCCGATTGGCCTTTCGTCATGTGCCAGCTGGATCAGTGAGCATCTGTAGACTGTTCAACTCTGAAGAACATCGCAGCGAGCCTAATGCTGTCCTGACACCAACAAAAGCATATTTAGGAACACAGAAACAGGAGGCGGCTATTTGGCCCCTCGACCATCCTATTGGATCACAGCTGATCTGTCCCTCAACTCCATTTACCTTCATTTGTTCCAAATTGCTTAGCTAATAGAAATCTATTGATCTTAGTCTTGAAAATTTCTATCAGCCCAGCATCCAGCATCTTTTGAGGAAGCAAGGATTTCCACTAACCTTTGCGTGGAAAAAGTGCTTCCTGATTCCACTCCTAAATCGTCTCTCGCTCTAATCTTAAGGTACAATTCGGTGATTCCTGCGGGTTAGTTATCAGAAATGGCAACTGTGGCTTATTCATCCCTTTCGAGCCCAGCAGTACAGAGGCCAACGTCAGAACCCAAACCATTGTCCATCGAGATCAACATACCACGTATCAAACGGGGGGAACCTATCGTGGCTTATGTTGCATGGTGCCGCATGGTGCTTTTTGGCTCCAAGCCACTGGGGGAGCTCCACATGCTATTAGGTAAGCGGGGTGACAAGGACACTGGCACAGCGCTAACTATCAAAACGGTGACCATTAGGAATAGGACAGGTGAAAAAACACTAACGTGTGCTCCACTGACCATACTATCAACCAGGTTAACATAACATCATGATTATTCTTGCAGGAGTGTTCGAACTCTTGATGGTAATGGTGTTGCGTCATCATCATCAGGCACTAACTGCAAAACTGTAGTTTGCTGTGGTTGGAGAATGCTCCATGTATACATGTCAATGATTTTTTTAAAATCAGCTTTAGAATGCATTTTTGGGCTGCTTTGATTTGCTGGTTGCCCCGTGTCCCAACTCGCACCAAGTCCTGCTCACCCATCACCCCCTGTACTCGCTGACCTACATTAGCTTCCAGTTAAGCAATGTCTCGATTTCAAAATTCACATCCTTATTTTCAAATCCCTCCAGGGCCTCGCCCCTCCCTATCTCTGTAATCTCCTTCAGCCTCACAACCCCCCCCACCCCAGATATCTCCACTCATCTTATTCTGCCCTCCTGAGATTCCCTGACTGTAATCGTTCAACCATTGATGGCCGTGCCTTCTGTTGCCTAGGCTCCAAGCTCTGGAACTCTCTGCCTAAACCTCTCCGCCTCTCTTTCCTCCTTCAAGACGCGCCGTAAGACATACATCTTTGACCAAGCTTTTGGTCACCAGCGCTAATTTCTACTTGTGCGGCTCGGTGTCAAATCTTTAGCGCATAATACTCCTGTGAAGTGCCTCGGGACGTTTCACTAGGTTAAAGGCGCTATATAAATACAAGTTATTGTTGTTGGTTGGACAGCAACACTGCCTGAGATAGGGACAGATTGCCTGCCACATCACTGGAGAAGATGAAATTATTATTTTTTTGGTTATTAGGGAGATGATGTTCATTCTTTCTCCCCCTTCACCTTACTTGGATTTGCCTGAACCAACTAGAGCCAAAAAAGGCAGTGGATTGACCCCCCCATGCTGCTCTGCAGTGCCACCATTTCAACAGTAAAATCCAAGGAACTGGGTGCTGTTCTCAGCGTTTTCATCCAGCCCAGACCAATGGAACAAGGGTCTCTGCCTGGCAAGCTGCAAGTGAGTTAACAGCCTCAACCTTATCAACTGGTTTTCCCTTCAATGCTCCTTCTCGATCTGTAGGAATGGGCCGAACTCCACATATTGCTTCTTGCACTCTGTGGAGCTGTGTGTTAATGCTCTGCATTAGCTGTTAATTACACCTTAAATGTAACTTTTCAGTGAATTATATCTCTGTAGGGAGTAGTTCCACTTAAAAGTAAACTTAAGTACACACTTAAATCCGTTGCACACAATTCTTTAGCGAGTGAAAAGTACTTACGTATTACACGCATTCATCACTGGACAGGTCTCTGCTGTGCAGAACTCGGAGATGGCGCTGTACTGCAGGTTTATATGGTTGAAGAATGTCATCGCTATCCAAACAAAAGTAATTAGGAACAACGTGTGAGGCACAGGGTTACAATCAAAATTAATTCTTGTAACAACAAGGCTCTGCTCTATTTTCTCCCTCTCAATGACAGCTCCCATATCTGGACCATAGCACTAACATCTATTGATATATTGAAGAGCTGGAAAGTGGGATTAGACCGAACAGCTCTTTTTCTGCCAGCACAGACACGATGGGATGAACGGCCTCCTTCTGTGCCGCAAATGTCTATGATTCTATGACAATAAAGAATAATAATGGATACCCAAGAGTTACTTACACACTAGAATCAAATCAAAGAATTCTGATGGTTTTTAGATCTATTATTTCTCCATATGTCACACATTATTCTACGTCAGTGAGTAATCTGCTCCAAGGGCTCTTTCCAAGAACTCTCAATTTCTGACAGGCCAGCCCCAGATGCCTCGTCCCTCTGTTTTCCCTTCCTCCTTGTAGGGAAGTATCTTGCCTCCATTTATGAGCTCCCCCCTTCCCAACAGCTTACCTGCAATAAAAAGCTAACCACATATAAAACTAGTCAGAAAGCCGGATCCCTCCTCTCCGTGAGATCGGTCTCTCGCATCAGGTTGTGTCAGTATTTCAAATCTTCCCTGCCCTCACCACCATCCCCCCCACCCTGCATATAAATAACCTTCTCAAGGTGCTGGCTCTTTTTGGAATATGATTAATAAGAACATAAGAAATAGTAGCAGGAGTAGGCCATACAGCCCCTCGAGCTTGCTCCGTCATTTAATACGATCATGGCTGATCCAATCATGGACTCGGGTCCACTTCCCTGCCTGCTCCCCATAACCCCTTATTCCCTTATCGCTTAAGAAACTATCTATCTCAGTCTTAAATTTATTCAATGTCCCAACTTCCAAAGCTCTCTGACTTCCACAGATTTACAATCCTCAGAAGAAATTTCTCCTCATCTCTGTTTTAAATGGGCAGCCCCTTATTCTAAGATAATGCCCCCTATTTCGAGTCTCCCCCATCAGTGGAAACATCCTCTCTGCATCCACCTTGTCAAGACCCCTCATAATCTTATACGTTTCGATAAGATCACCTTTCATTCTTCTGAATTCCAACGAGCAGAGGCCCAACCTACTCAACCGTTCCTCATAAGTCAACCCCCTCATCCCCGGAATCAATCTAGTGAACCTTCTCTGAACTGCCTTCATGGGCACCAGCAGCCCTTAGTACCTCATTCAATGCGTGAGCCTAGCGTGCCTGCAGGCTATTCAACTGTGGAGGAAGTCACAGCCAACTGCATATCGTCCTCTCCCAAAGTCCAGCAGGGATCACTGGATAGCTGAATTTTCCTCTTCCGAATGCAAAGGTGCTGAGGCCAACTGTTGGTAAACCTACCATTGACCAGGCTGACATCAGCTAACTTTGCACAAGCTGGGAATCAGCTCCTGGTCTGAATGGCTCAGTACCACACCTTGCAGTGCACTTATACCCTGTAAACCATCCAAGGAGCACAAGGCCAATTGTCATACATTAATATCTTTCCGGTCTCCGTAAAGGTGCTCAAAGTCCGTAGAGAGATTTACAATCCTACTGACAACTCGACCAATGCAGCCTACTGGAAATTAATTTGAATGATGGTGTTGCAGTCAAGAAAGAAGCACAACAGGTCTTTAATGAGAGTGTTCACGATGGTACAAAGCAACAGAATGGGAAATCAATACTGTAGTTTAATGGCTTCACTGCCTGGAGGAGGAAGCGGGAGAGTTTCCAGTTCAGTTCTTGATTAGTGCCCCATCATTGAGGAAAGAATGCATTACCAGCACAGATTACATAAGAAACAGGTTATACGTTTACTGAGCCCTCCAGGGACTCGCAGTCAAGGCCACTGATTTGTGGTTTACGCAGAAAGAAAGGTGCAAGCGTAGAATGTGATGCTCAAAACTCCTGCAACACCCCCTATTTAGCAAAAACAAGATGTGCCTCATTCAGCCCCCATAAAGCAGCGTCCTGCTCACCACAAGTGTATATGGGCTGTAATAAGCAAGGAAAGGAAGATATTGCTTGTGAGAAAGAAAACGATAAGGAAGTGAAAGGGTAAAAATAAAAAAAAGTCTGTGAACACTGCACGCCATTCAGCATCTAAAACAGATTTCCTATCAGCTGAAGGCTGTACTCCCAAACCATTAACCTGCCAGATGCTGACAGACATGATGTGTATTGCAAGCATTTCGGTTTCAATTTTTTGAATTCGATCTCTGTATTTCATTTCATCATGATGATAAAGGGACCCACAAGTAGTATGGAAGAACAATTTGCTGAGATGACACTTTCTCAGTGTTTAACGCCCGTGATATTTTGGTACAAATAGCTGGTGTACTTTTACAGGGTAAAAAGTGGATTGAAAGTACTTTAACAGTAAAGGGTGTCACAGCTTGGCACAGCTAGTAACACTGTTGCTGGAGTCGGAAAGGTATGGGCTCAAGCCCCACTCCTGCACATAATCCAGTCGGACACTTTAACATAAAAACATTAGGAGCAAGAACAAGCCATTCAGCCCCTCGAGCCGGCTCCATCATTCAATGAGACCATGGCTGATCTTCTACCTTAGCTCCACTTTATTGCACTATCCCCATATCCCTTGATTCCCATAATATCCAAAAGTCTATCAATCTCTGTCTTGAATATACTCAACAACTGAGCCTCCACAGCTCTCTGGGGTAGAGAATTCCAAAGATTCACCACCCTCTGAGTGAAGAGGTTTCTCCTCATCTCGATCCCTTATTCTGAGACTGTGACCCCTGGTTCTAGACTCCCCAGCCAAGGGGAAACATCCTCCCTGCATCTATCCTGTCAAGCCCTGTAAGAATTTTGTATGTTTCTTCTAAACTCTATTTATAGGCCTAGTCTGTTCAATCTCTCCTCATAGGACAATCCCCCCATCCCAGGAATCAGTCTGGTGAACCTTCACTGCACTCCCTCTATGGCAAGTACATCCTTCCTTAGGTAAGGAGACCAAAACTGTGCACACTACTCCAGGTGCGGTCTCACCAGGGCCAGTTGGTGCAGGACTGAGGAAGGACTACAATGTCAGAGGTGACAACCTTCAGTGGAGACATTTAAGCAAGGCCCGATCACCTAGCTTGTGGGCATTAAAGATCCCATGGCAGTGTTCAAAGAACAGCAGACAGTGTCCTGGATAACAGTGCTCCCTTAACCAGCAACACTAAAACAAAGTAATGGTTACTCATTTCTTTGCTGTTTGTGGGATCTTCCCATGTGCACAATGTTTGCTACATTTGCCCATATAATAGAGACTTTAAAGTAATTGTAGCTGAGAAGTAATTGACTGTGTGCAAAGCACTTTGGGTATTTTAGAGAGATGTGAAAAGTGTACAAATGATTTCGGTCTCATCCCCTCCCCGTCAGAATCTTCCTCATCTCTCTTTATTTGACCAAATACTATCAATAATTCTTCCAACCTTCTTGCACCCCTAAGCTACAAATACATCAGCAAGTGAGATTGTTAACTAGTACTGAATGTAATTTTTAATCTATACATTTCTCCTCCTTCTCCTTTAGAGCTTTCTATACCAAGCACCATTTCTTGGACAAAAGGAAGAGAACCAACTGACATTCTCCCAGACCTTTGCAAATGACCTCCCTCAGAGAGCCACTGGGAGAGATACAAGTGCAGCCTACAAGATGATTGGCTCACCAATTCTAATTCCACCACCACCTCCCCCTTGGGAAATGGCTAGCCTTTGCCTGGACAAAACTCAGAACTCATTGGGCCGGATTTTTAGCAGGTTTGCGACCGGGTTCGCACCGCGGCGACCCTCGGGTGCCTGTATGCGGCGGCGCTTCCAAGTACCGCCGGGGAGAGGTGCACCAACATGCAATGACGCGGTTTGCGTTTGCGTGGTACTTTCAGCACTCTCCCGACCCGTACACCGCGCCCAGAATAGAGACAGGTCAAACCTGTTGGTGCAGCCCTGCCAGCAGCGGTAAGCATGAAAACCTGCAAAAAAGGTAAGTTAAAGTTAATATTTTTTTTTCAGTGATTCAATAGATAAGGGTCTTGTAAATGTTTTTCGGAATTAAAAAAAAATAGACCCCCCCCCCCAGGCATCTCTCGCAGCGCTCCCGGCCCTGGACTAAAGTTGCCGAAACTCGCGGATTGCGCCATGAATAGTCGTGCAACGATTCCTTTACCAACGTGAAGGTCCAAAGTTCGGCCTAAAAACGGTAGTGCAACGTAAACGCTAATTTTGACGTATCGTTACCATTTTCGCCGAAAACCCGGCCCATTGTATGGAAAATTGGAGGAGAATAAACACCAAAGCCTATCAAACATTACCCCTGAAGCACCAACTCACGGTGTCACCATACCATTCTCTTGCCGCTAACCTTTAGCTTACTGTTGAGTCTACTCACTGTTATTGGCCAACCATTCATTCTGGTCGATTTCACTGGGCAAGGTCACAAGCATGGGCAAATCGGCATCAGAAACCCGGGCCACGGTGTACTCAGCATCCAGATACAATTTCTTCTCTTCCGTCGAAGGCAATTTATCATCTGGCTTTGATTTTGCAGTCTTCCTGAGAGAGAGAGAGAGAGAGAGAGAAAGAAAAAGAAAAACGATAAATAAAATCAGAACTAGGTTGCAAGTATTGTAGCATAAAACAAGTTCCTTTTAATTGTAGGTACAAGTCAGGGATGTTCTCTGTTATTCTAGTCTACCACCATTAGTACATTCCATTCAGTTTAATATCAAACTACTGCACTACAGAGAGCACCACCTCATTAATAGTGTATATAAGCAGCCACCAGCAGTGGTACGAGAGTTTGATGGTCAGATAAGTATTGTGTGCAACAGGACTCTAATCCATTTCTTATTTATACTGTAACATAATATAAACCAAAGTCCATCAAACATTTGGAACATTCGTCCCATACCTTCAGAGACTCTAACAGCCCTCTCTCACTCCTCGACAGGATTCAAGAATACTGATTTTTCTCTTGCATGCCCCCTCCCAACATCTTCCGCCCTTCCTTATCGCTTCAAAACAATTTATCTATGCTCCTCTGACTATATTCCCATGTTCCTCCCAAGCTGCATAATGAACCACCTTAAACATTTTCCCTCTCCTCAGCGTGTTAAAAATAAGACTCGTTACTCCATCTCTTACTCTAACTCGTTCTTTCCCAGCTTCTGAAAACAGTGGCACTGCCCCCCCCTTGGTCTTTCCAATTTCCTACAACCTACTGGCTTATAAAGCTCAATCATGACATCCCATAAACCATCACTGAATGCTTGAATAAAAACAGAAAATGTTGGAAATACCAGCAGGTCAGGCAACATCTGTTGAGAGAGAAAGAGTGGTAACGTTTCAGGTCTGTGACCTTTCGTCTGAATGTTATATTCTATCTTTTTTACTCCTGGTGTCCAACTCTATGGGCCTTCACTTTGGAGTCTCAAGAACAAAAATCGTGAATTTTTTTTTCCCTGAACGGTTTACAAAGCTGGGGCACCATGTGATTTCTCTAACTGCCACACGGCATACTTATCTGCAAACTCGCCCATGGCCACAAACTCTCTCTCTCTCTCATTAGGCGATGCTTCTCTCCTCCATTTTATTTGAATTGACTTGAATCTCGCTGTTCCGCCTCTAGTCCCGGTTACTAACTGCCAGGGTCGCCCTGGAGTCTCCAGGAATGAAAAACTAATGCCCAGCGCACTGCTGCAAGCAACCCAGGAGAAATATTATAGCAGCAATTTAATTTTTTTTTAATTCTCTGATTATTAGTAATAAAAATATTTGGGATGGGGAGAAAGGCTGACTGACGGTCAAAAATCATCTAGTCGGGTAATGAAAAGTCTATTCGCTTTCTGACTGGCATGGAAAGGTGACTATAGGTGTCAGCCGTGGTTCAGTGGGCAGCACACTCGCCTCTGCATCAGAAGGTTGTGGGTTCAAGCCCCACTCCAAGGACTGGAGCACAAAACCCTAGGCTGACACTGCAGTGCAGTGCTGAGGGAACGCTGCACTGTTGGGGGTGCTGTTTTTCAGATGAGGCATAAACCGAGGCCCCGTCTGCTCTCTCAGGTGGACGTAAAAGATCCTGCGGCACTATTTCGAAGAAAAGCAAGGGAGTTATCCCCGGTGTCCTGGGGCTAATATTTATCCTTCAATCAACATAACAAAAACAGATTCTCCGGTCATTATCACATTGCTGTTTGTGGGAGCTTGCTGTGCGCAAGTTGGCTGCTGCGTTTCCCACATTACAACAGTGACTACACTCGAAAAGTACTTCATTGGCTGAAAGTGCTTTGAGACGTCAGTTGGTTGTGAAAGGCGCTCAAGAAATGCAGGTAGGAATGTGCGGCGGGGCAGTTGGAGACAGTAGGCCATGTGATGACACCTCCAGGAACATGTCCAATCAGAGCTGAGAACCCTACCAGCCGCTGCCTTGTCCAGTTCCCTTCTGTAGTCACTTTCCTACTTATGATTATTACAATTCTCTATCATGGTCTGTGCCTCCTCACTCATCTCTCCCTTGCAATAATGCATCCCTGACACAAGGAGATTACACATAAACAGAACCAAACTTTCCATGCAGTTTAAATGACTCACATTGGACACCTTTCACCGCACAGCATTCCAACTCCAAAAGAAAACAAACACAGGAGAAAACATCAAATTCTGAAAACGAAGCAATTTTTTTTGAAACACAAGAATATAAACTAAATAAGTAATCATCTGAAAACAATGTGGGTGAAATTGGGAGCTGAGTATTGAAGCCACGTCAGTTTTCCGTGGAGCTCATGCACCGGTGCTCCCACATGCAGCAGCACAAGAAATGCACTTTAAAGGATAGCTGATTCTGGCCGTTTCTATGCACTTCAGTACACAAGGTCATTACAGCAGCAGCAGAAGTCTTGCCCACTCTACCACTCAGGAAATGACTTGTGCTGTGTGAGTTTGAGGTGGGGTCGGGAGAAGAGGGAAATCAAAAGCGAAGGTTACAATGTTTTAACACATTACAATCTATTTTTAAGAGTCTTGTTCAGCACACCTGAAAATGACACAATGTCACAGATGCAAAGCATGTAACACCCGACAGGCTTAAATAAAACCGCAACAAAGAACACCCAAACAGGTAGGGATATCATCAATAAATGAGCACCAACTAGTTACGAAATACACCAATTGAGCATCAGCCAGCTACCAATAAAACAATTAGCAGGGAGAAGAGCAGAATAATGAAATCTGTAAAAAATACATCTTTTTTCAAAATCCCTTCAGGCACCATCTTGATTTGTCAGCACTCCTAAGTTACCAAAAATAATACATGAAAAGTTACGTAATTATTATTATGCTATCACTGTATCAGCTCTCAGCTACCCTGAATGAAGAGGCCCATCTAGCTAGCAGACGTCAACTCCCAGAATTCACTGGCTTGTGGTTTCCAACTCCCAGAATGCATCCATAACTGCTCTTATTCAGGGTCAAATGACCATCAACACATTGTAGAGCTGTGGGGCAGGGGAGCGGCATGATTTTAATAAGTCTAGCAGGATTGTACATTCACAGAATGTGCCGACCAGGACTTGCTGTTTGCAAGCCCTGTGTATTCACCCCGCTGCCAATCCGGTGATGTAGAAAGACTGACGAATTTAAACCCAGGGAAACAATTATGAGCTTGATGCTAGACACCATCCAGGACAAAACAGTTTGCATGATTGGCACCCAATCCACCACCTTAAAAATCCGCTTCCTCCACCATCAGTGTACCGTGGCTGCAGTGTGTCCGGCAGCAAGTCACGAAGGCTTCTTAAACAGTACCAAACCAGAGCTCCACTCCCTGGAGGGACAAGGGTAACAAGTGTGTGGGATACCATAAACCTAAAAGATCTCCCTACAAGTAACACACCATCCCAAATTGGACATATATCGCCGTTCTTTCATTGTCACTGGGTCAAGATCCTAGCACTCCCCCTTCCCCCCCGCCCCCAACAGCACTGTGGGAGTACCTGTACCACACGGACTGCAGTGGTTCAAGGCGATGACTCACCACCAACTTCTCAAGGGAAATTAGTGATGGGCAATAAATTCTGGCAATGCCCATAACCTCAGAATGAGCTTTTTTAAACATTTGACAGACAACTAGCTATACACAATAAATAATAATGGAAACATCTTATACAAAACTGATCACCAGCCTTTGCTTCTAGCCTGGGCTCAAGCATCTCCACCTGCCTCAGCCCTAGGATGTTGCTGCTCCCAGCTCCAAGAAAATAGGAAACCAAACCCATTCCATCAATTTCAACTGAGGTCTCGCGTATTGCTCCATCCATATGTCAACTCGCGCTTTGTCCGACTGTTGCGATTCCTGACTCAGTCTTGCACTTCTCACCTGGCTGCTCAGTTCCCTATGCTCCATTTCCCATCCAACTGCATAGTTTCCTGATCTGTAACCCCGTCTACTTGTGAGCAACACCACCACCAACGTGAATTTATATATCGCTTAAAAGTAGTGAAACATCGCAAGGCGCTTCACAGGAGTATTGAGATTTTTCTTTTTAATTTGACACCGAGCTGCACAAGTAGAAATTAGGGCAGGAAGATTGGTCAAAGAAAAGAGGAAAGAGAGACGGAGAGGTTTAGGGAGGGAGTTCCAGAGCTTGGGGCCCAGGCAACAGAAGGCACAGCCACCAATGGTTGAGCGATTATAATCAGGGATGCTCAAAAGGACAGAATTAGAGGAGCGCAGACATCTCGGGGGGTTGTGGGGCTGGAGGAGATTACAGAGATAGGGAGGGGCAAGGCCATGGAGGGATTTGAAAATAAGGATGAGAATTTTGAAATCGAGGCGCTGCTTAACCGGGAGCCAATGTAGGTCAGCGAGCACAGGGGTGATGGGTGAGCGGGATTTGGTACGAGTGAGGTCACGGGCAACTGAGTTTTGGATCACCTCTAGTTTACGTAGGGTAGAACGTGGGAGGCCAGGAATGCGTTGGAATAGTCAAGTCTGGAGGTAACAAAGGAATGGAGATCTGATCAGTTTTTTTATAAAGTGAGGCAGCAATTAAAATGTGATGACTAGGTTTATCAACTTGGACTGTTTGGAGCCATGCCTATTATCTCTCCACTCCCAAATGACCAATCCCTTTAATTGGCAGTTATTGCTATTTCCTGTGCTGTCATCTTCTCTGGAAACATATCGATGTCACTGCGAGAAAACAACTTATTTTGAGAATCGAATGCTAAATTGATTTAGAGAGAGAGGAGAAAGAAACAAAAAATGAGAAAAAGGGGAGATTAAAAAAAGGACAAACGAGAAAAAAGAAAGAGCGCGCAAACAAGTGCATGCAGGCACAAGCAAGAGGAAAGAAAGAAAAAAGGTCAGATACCGTGAAAAGATTGTTTTCAGCTCTATAACACGGAGTGTGCAGAATTCCTTGGGGCTGCTGCTGCCATTCGAGTTCAGGCTTGCTGCATTCCACGATTAATTATTGCTGTTTGACTCTCAACCCCTCTTTTGTCTACTCCACTGCTTGCTTACTGTCAGTTATTAGACAGCACCTGGCCCAAACCCGCCTCAGTGACCGCAAACTACCTCCGGCAAAGGGATTTACTGACTACCCAGAGGGTTAGGGAATTTTGTAGAAATCACATAAAAGGCGTCTCTTTTGCATCTTCCAAAGATCTCCACCTTGAGGGAATTTGGCAGTTTTGATAGTAAGGAATGAGCCCTTCTATGTTTTTACAAGTCATTCCAAACCATTTGTCACTGAATATTGAAAATGCAAGACACTGTTCCACAGATGGGGAAGTTAACCGTCACAATAGCTGGTTATAATGTGGAGAGCTACAGTTTAAAAAAAAATTAATTTTCTTTTACTCGCCTCTTCTCCATTGAAGATGATGACGTAATGGAACATGGGCTCTGAGGGGGTAAATCCCTTTGCCCGAGGTGGTTTGTGGCCAGTGAGGCGGGTTTGGGCTAGGTTCTGTCTAATAACTGGCAGCAAGCAAGTAGACGAACAAAGGGCCGAGAGTCAAACAGCAACACCCAGTGGCCATTCCTTATATGCGGACCCAAACACTTGAGAATTGGCAAGCTATTTAACTGCGGGGGGGGGGGGGGGGCGGCATCACAGTGAGGCTCTGTCTTATTTCCAGGGCTTACTCGATTGTGAGGAGTAGGAACCTTGGAGGAGTTTGCTCCTAACTCAGAATGTTGAGGGGGCCAATTGTATCCCGACCACCACTACGAATGTAATCAAATTGTAGAGCTTTTTGGTCTGAAGGGCAGATTAACACCAGTGTTAAAACAGCGCAAGGGGGAACAAGACGAGTGGCTGTATGAGAGCATTGATTCGAAGTTCTATCCTATGCCGACTCTTGCAATTTTGCTTATTTCAGCAATTCTGAAGCTAATATGAAGTATGTATGCCTGTAGATCATTTTAAAGCATTGAGACACAATTTAAAAAAAAATGGTCTCTGGTAAGCCTTACGCTGAACTGAATCCAGTCTGAAGGGATCAATATGTGCATTAAGGACCAGTTGTGGCCAACAGCTCATAACTAGTTTCCCCTCATTATGTCATCAGAAATCACTGGTTCCACAGCGAGTAGCTGCACCATGCAGGTCAGAAATGCCAGTCTGTGCCCAGTTAGCTGATTTCAGTCAGGGTGATGGTAATGACATTACAATTAGCTGCCGTGTCGCTGGGCTGGGAAGGGGAGAGTTAGCCAGGGTTCCTGCTCCTGATCTCTGTCCAGCAACCCTGTGCTGAAGGTGTGCCTTTATAGACATCAGGTGTGGACAGGATGATCTTCAGCAGTGATGGCCAAAGTAGATTGTGGACACTCACTGCCAAGACCTGCACATTAATAATGGCCACACGGCCACGAAGATATCGAGGGGTAGATTTTGGTCTGGGCCTAAAAATCACCAGGAATTGGCTCTCGGGCCTCACTTACACATTCGAGGAAAGCTGGAGGCAGATGTTGCACCTGCACAGATAATTCGAACCATGGGAAATATCTATTTTGGGCAGTCTGCCTTGCCAGCGGTTGTCCGGGTATGTTCCAAGAGGGAGGCTGGAGCGGATAACGGGGGCGGGGGAGGGGTGGTGATTGCAAGGACTATGGGCATGAGAAATAGAAGCAAGAGCATGCCAAACAGAACCCCCCTGCCTGCTTTATGTCCGAAAAACAGGTACAACGCACATTATTTTCTATTCCCAAGTGTCTGTACCTAGAAAATCTTTCAGAAAAGAAAGGGAAAAGAATTGGGTAAGCAAATTAAAAGTCAAAAATAAACTACCAGGAAAAAAAAGTGAAGAGTCCGATTTTTTTGTAACTTTTTGTTTAAGTGATCTCTAATTATTTAGAGGAGACAACACATAAGCTGGGCTGGCTGAAGTATGCTATGAAGCAACAATACATTGGAGGAGGGAGACTGATGTAAACTAGTTTGAGAATTTCTCAAAATAGCTGGACTGTAAGAGGTACATATTCAAGCCTGTGTTACTCTTTATAACTTATATGTAGCTAAATTATGGGCTGTCGTCACCAGTATTTCAGAAAAGAAGGTGGTCGGTGGGTGCGTGAAATCTTCAAAATATGCCCTCCTAAACTGTGGAGAATTTACCAATACGACAATTAGAGATTCTCTTAATCCAAATGCAGGTTTTAAGATTATTTCGAACTGTATAACACTAGGGTGACATACTGGTGATTATGGATGTTGGGGACAATTTAAGATGATGAGAACATCGCAGACAAGGCACATCGCACAATGTACATTGCCTTTTTCCTACATGTTAGATAGGCTTAGCAGCACTGGGTAACATTTGGGAATATAGGGTGGTTTCGGACATTTGTCTCTTGCCTCTGGCAGGTTCCTGTAACTTAAAATAAAGTAGTGCAGGTTGAACCTCCCTTATCCAGAATCCCTTATCCAGAACCACCCCTCACCCAGAACCATTTCCAGCCATCGGGTGGCGCATGTGCAGAGCTCCAACATGAACAAATTGAAGTCCTTCCTCGCTGCCGACTCCCGCAATCGCTGGCCTCACCCCCCCCCCCCCCGCCCCATGATCTCTCTGTCGCACTCTCAGCCCCAAGCCAGCCAGCCCCAATATCCCTTTGCTCAGTACCTGTACCATCCAATTTTACGTGACCACCCATCGTCCAGAAAAATCCCTTATCCAGAACAGGCCAGGTCCCGGATTCCGGATAAGGGAGGTTCAAACTGTATTGTACTGCACGATTTGAAATGCACTCATATTGGGGATTATATACTCCACACTTTTTGGGTTAACAGCCCAGATGAAATACTTTATATGTAACACGCTTGAGGGGTTCAGTCTATGTTGTAAAGCGGGAGAATGTATCACAGCCTCAAACACAATCCCCACAATTTTTTAAATACTGTGCAGTTTGAGAGCTGGCATTACCATTTTTTTTATTTACTACCATCATTACCATCGTGGGAGGAACAAAATCTGGGTGTGCCCGAGATGCTTTAAACTAATTGCCGATTAGGAAATTGATCCCGGCAACTATGGTGAAGGACGCAAATACCACGCAACACAAGCGAACAAGAAGAAAGGAAATCACATGGAACTTTTCACCCAAAGTAGAACAACATTGTTGAATAAGTTACCAGGGAAGGCCATTGCAGCAGATAACATGGAGAAAGTTAGATGAGTTCTGGAGAGCAAAGGGATTGACAAATCTTGTGAGATGGCAGGTAGATGGGACTGATCCCTGAAATAATAATGGGCTTATTGGGCCCAATGGCTTTTCCCATTTCTTATGTACTGTCCTTACTATATTACACGGCCAAAAAGTTTAATTGAGCTACCCAATACGAGAAGAGGGTTTTGCAGAATAATGCTCCAGTTTTAGAGTAAGAGAAACATGCATGTTTACATTACGTTGAAGTATCAAATTAATTCAGCTATACGAGAGTATGCGGCCACCCATTAGACTTGGCAACATTTTTAAAGTACACAGGCTACTGTTTAATAAAATTCTTGTTAAAATGTTACTTACATCAAAAAGATTTGGCAAAGTTATTCACTATCTACTGCCCCTGCCCTTTGTAAACCTGTAATTTTACTAAAAATCCATGACACCAAACAGAGCAACAAAACAAAGGAGAGGCTCTGGTCAACTTCCTGCACATCTCAAATTAACATTCAATATCACACAGCGTAGCAGCAGAAAGGAAGGACTGTGTGCAATATGAAACAGTAGCCCACAAAACTATATGGCATGCTTCAAAATGTTCCAATTAGTAGCTATTTTTCCAGTTGCTCCGCCAACTCAAGTTAGTAAATATGGAGTGTACCTGAACCGCACAGACCAGGTGGTCTCCAGTTCCATCGCCACTCTGAGTTGGACTGATTTCAACCGGGGGAGCAATGTGGATCCTACAACTGGCCTCAACATTTCTGCACTAGGAACAGGATATCTGGCTGGGGCTTCCACTCCTAATCCCTATCCAGTCATCGCTGCTGAAAACTCTGGTAATTGGACATTAGGTGAGGATAGGACGAGGCTCGGCTGCAATGCCCAGATAGTTGAATGGCGCGACTATACTTGCTTTCTAGGCTCATAACTGAAGAGTGGTTCAATGCCCATTGGATCTGTATCCTCCCAGGAATGCCTGCTTTCAGGAGAGCAGGGAGAAAACTGGACTAGTAAAAGGAGAAGAGCCTAAATAAACTTAGGATGTGCAAAGAAACAGCCGCAAATCCATTTGCGAACAGAAGCTGTGGATCTCGAGACAGGTTATATAGCTGAACATTTTTTATTTTAAACAATACAGTCCCCTCCACTCCTGAAAATTTCATTGTGCCAGTATTTTCCCAAGTGCCCACTTTCATTATCCTTGAACGTGACTATCAAAAGACTGGTCAGCCCAATTTAGCTCTCATCTGACATCCATTTACATCCACTTTTGGCACTAGTCAGGAACAGAAACCCCAGCCGAGTAAAATAACTTGCTGCTTGAACAAACTGTACTCAGGTGGCTGAAAGTCTGAAATGCTCAGTGAGACGGTGCACGCACCTGGTGTCACCATTACTGCATCAGTGAGTACAGTCAGCACGCCTGAACGATGTGGTCGGCTGTTTGGATAGTTAACCGTTTCAAAATATCTGCAGCAAACACAACCCAGACCATTTAACGCAGGTTCACTTATCATCCCTTCCAACAATACTCCAGTTCCAACAACATTTTCAACAGATTATCCCCAAATTACAATTTATATTCAGCATTTTATGGTTAGATGACCAGAAACTGACTTTCTCCACCCCCTCATTTTAGTTCCCTTTTGCTAGCAGTTAACAATAACTGAAAAGGGAAGCTGAGAATACAAAGAATTTATACTTCAAATGACTGAGATTTCAAATTAGGAGACTGTAATACAGAAATCTTGGGGGTGGGGGTAGAAATTTAGATTCCCAAGGATCTGCTGTCTGATTCAAAGTTTGCAACAGCGTGCTCCAGTGCCATTCTTCCTTTCAATCCAGCTGTACACTCCCTGGAACAATTCCTTCATTCCGATTTTTATTTTCTTACCTTTTCTTGTATCCCAGTGCCTTCCCTACAGCCTGTAGGACCATCCTGCACTGCTCCAGGGCCCTCCCCGTTATTTCACTCAACCGCCAGATTGCAGGAAATTGACACAAACCAAAAAACCCACCCTACACAATAGGCCTGTGCAAAGTGTCCCCCCCTCTAACACAGCAAGCCAAAGCCACTCTGCAAACTAGTTTGACTGCATTTGATGTGCTATAGGACTGGCTCCCCAGGCTCACTCCACAGAGAGCCAATCGGAACGCAGGCTGTTGCTGCTGCCACGACAACACAAAGACCTCAGGGAGCGTCTGCAAAGTAGTTGAACCCAACACAAAGGAGTCATCCTGGTCTCCTCAGGGACTCGATGCAAAGAAAGTGAACCAATACAGAGCTATTAACGTGTCACTGAGACACACTCCTCTCTCACGTTATAAGATCGAGGGCTGCCACCTGACTTATTTAATACATTGGTACCAATACATGAGGACAGAATAAATTGCACTTAAACCAATATATTTTAATGTTGCGTTATAAAGAAAGACTTGGATTTATATAGCGCCTTTCACGATCATCAATGAAGTACTTTTTGAAGTTATAATGTGGGAAACGCGGCAGCCAATTTGCGCACAGCAAGCACCCACAAACAACAATGTGATAGTGACCAGATACTCTGTTTTCTTGATTGAGGGATAAATATTGGCCAGGACACCGAGGATAACTCCCCTGCTCTTCTTCGAAATAGTGCCACGGGATCTTTTACATTCACTTGAGAGAGCAGACAGGACCTCGGTTTAACGTCTCATCTGAAAGACGGCACCTCCGTCAGTGCGGCGCTCCCTCAGCACTGCACTGGGAGTGTCAGAGGCGAGTGCACTACCCACTGAGCCACAGCTGACACTTGTGTGTTATTCTTAATTCAAATTGCTCGCACCATTACCAAGAACAATAGATTTCTCCCTCCAGTACTTTATCCTATATAACTCAAAGTAACCTCCAGTTTGGGAGGGCAGGGTCTATAATTGCAGCGGTGGGTGTTAAAATACCTACACCATGGCTGTTTGGACATTTAACATGCCTATTATACAAGGCTAAAACCAGAACATCTCAAAATCTTCAAGAACCATTTTCCTGGAGCACAAATAATGATCTACCGTGAGTCAACAAGAACTCTTCACTATGCTGCAGGATTTGTCTCAAAGGTTAGGCAACCAACACCCAGGGGTCACTCTTACACGTTATGCAAGGACAGAAGTACATTAGATGTTCGGAGGTGGTTCTTTTCCCAGAGAATAGAGGGTCTGTGGAACAGTTTGCTAGTCCGTGCAGTGAACGCTGACTTGCTGAATTCCTTTAGCGAGAGCTGGGCCTATTTCTGACCTGGACAGAGATCACCTCGTACAACAATAATGACTTGTAGTTATATAGTTCCTTTAATGTAGTGAAACGTCCCAAGGCGCTTCACAGGAGTATTTTGAGATAAAAAATCTTACACCGAGCCGCACAAGTAGAAATTAGCACAGGAGAAATAGGAGGAGTAGGCCATACGGACCTTTGAGCCTGCTCCGCCATTTATATGATCATGGCCGATCCTATCATGGTCCACTTCCCTGCCCGCTCTCCATAACCCCTTATAAGAAGCCTTATAAGAAGACCCCTTTTTAAGGAGGAAGGAGGGGTAGAGAGGCGGAGAGGTTTATGCAGGGAGTTCCAGAGCTTGGGGACTAGGCAACAGAAGGCACGGCCACCAATGGTTGAGCGATTATAATCAGGGATGCTCAAGAGGGCAGAATTAGAGGAGCGCAGACGTCTCTGAGGCTGTGCGATTGGAGAAGATTACAGAGATAGGGAGGGGCTAGGCCAGAAAGGGATTTGAAAATAAGGATAAGAATTTTAAAATTAAGACATTGGTTCCCGTTAATCAATGTATGTCAGCGAGCACAGGGGTGATAGGTGAGCTATGACGGAGTTCCGCCTCTGAATGTGCGCAGACGCAAGCGTCGTCTGCATATTGTAGCTCAACGACAGAGGATGGGACGGTCTTGCATCTGGCCTGGAAGCGACAAAGGTTGAACAGGTTCCCACTATAGTTTAGTTCCACTCCAGCGGGGAGCTTGTTGAGTGTGAGGTGGAGCATTGCAGCGAGGAAGATCGAGAAGCGGGTTGGCATGATGACGCAGCCCTGCTTGACCCCGGTCCGGACATGGATTGGGTCTGTGGTGGATCCGTTGGTCAGGATCACAGCTTGCATATCGTCGTGGAGCAGGCGGAGGATGGCGACAAACCTTTAGGGGCAGACGAAACGGAGAAGGACGCTCCATAGCGCCTCGCGGTTAACAGTGTCAAAGGCCTTTGTAAGGTCAAAGGCGGCCATGTACAAGGGTTGGTGCTGTTCCCTGCATTTCTCTTGAAGTTGTCGCGCCATAAAGATCATGTCCGTTGTACCCCGTAGTGGACAGGCCCTGGATAACGTGGACCACTTTCCATACCTCGGGAGTCTATTATCAGCAAGAGCAGACATTGACGACAAGGTTTAACACCACCTCCAGTGCGCCAGCGCAGCCTTCGGCCGCCTGAGGAAGAGACTGTTCGAAGGTCAGGCCCTCAAATCTGGCACCAAGCATATGGTCTACAGGGCTGTAGTGATACCCTCCTGTATTACTCAGAGATGTGGACCGTATACAGTAGACACCCCAAATCACTGGAGAAATACCACCAGCGTCGTCTCCGGAAGATCCTGCAAGTCCCCTGGGAGGACAGATGCACCAATGTTAGTGGCCTCGATCAGGCCAACATTCCCAGCATCGAAGCACTGACAACAATCGACCAGTCCGTTGGGCGGGCCACATTGTTCGCATGCCTGACACAAGACTCCCAAAGCAAGCGCTTTACTCGGCAAGTGAGCCCCAAGTGGGCAGAGGAAACGTTTCAAGGACACCTTCAAAGCCTCCTTGATAAAATGCAACATCCCCACTGACACCTGGGAGTCCCCGGCCAAAGACCGCCCTAAGTGGAGGAAGAGCATCCGGGAGGGCGCTGAGCACCTCGAGTCTCGTCGCCGAGAGCATACAGAAAACAAGCGGAAGGAGCGTGCGGCAAACCAGACTTCCCACGCACCCTTCAACGAGTCTGTGTGACAGAGACTGTGATTCCCTTATTGAACTGTTCAGTCACCTGAGAACTCATTTTTAGAGTGGAAGCAAGTCTTCCTCAATTTCGAGAGACTGCCGATGATGAGATCCTGTACCAGAATACACAACATTCTGACAAGAGTCTCCACCTGAAACATTAAGTTGCCTTTTCTCTTTTCAGTCACTTTCAGACCGGCTGTGTGTTTCCAGCGTGGTCTTTTTGAGGTTCTTGATGAATTATTTTTTTGTTACTGGGGATGAGGCGGAAAAGAGTCGGTTAATAGCAAGAACTTAATAGCACCGAGATTACATTTTCCTTGATCGATTCAGAACATTAATTTTTTTAGTAATCCACGGCGCTGGGTCACCTCGACACATTGTTTAGTCATTGTATATCCAGGTTACTGTAAATGTTGTTCAGCCTCAGGAGCTGGAATTGATCCATCCAGGTACAAGGAGAACTGAATGCATGATGCACTGTATTCAGTAGGCAGTGGCTCTGCTTATGATGTTCCCTCCTTCCCCCTTCGAGGGACTGATGATAATGATGATGGGTGAGCGGGACTTGGTGTGAGTTAATACATGGGCAGCTGGTAGGCACAAGAGGTAGGTATCTTGTAACATTAATCAGGGCCAGGGTGGACTAGTTTTGATCGCTTAAAGGGGTTGGGGAGGAATTTTCCAACTTTTTTCTCCTTAATTGGCCTGGGTTTATAATGTGTTTTTCTTTTAGCACTCCCAGGTGATTACAAGGCTCTGGATGGGGTGGGGAGTGTATGCATTGTGATGCACTGGGCACCACAACTGTATGGGACGGGCTGGATACACCAGTAAGTCTTTCCTTGTCTGTAATTTTTCATATGTAAATATGCTGCACAACTCGTCTTTGAGACAACTTGTGCACAGCCCTTGTAGATATGCTGGGGATTCAATATGTCCAGTCTCTTTCTCCAGTGAGAGAAGGCAAGGGAATGCTCGTAAGAGGAAGGGCTTCCCAAAAATTCACGAACAAATGGAAAGTATCTCTGCACTATGGCATAATTGAATCCAAATTGGATTGACAATATTGGAGCTTTGCTGAGAGTAATGTCAAGGAAGTCATTGCTAATTGTGGCTCTCTACAATAGTGAGTAACAGCAGTTTAGATAGATAAAATACTCAGGTAATCATTTAGTCAGTTGCTATATCCTTGCTTGCGGTCACCATGATGACTAAGGAAAGAATAGGGAGAAAGGGGTTTCTGTTCACTGTGTTTATCAATGATTTGGATGAAGTCCTTTGACACTGTCAACCGTGATGATCTATGGAGCGTCCTCCTTCGTTTCAGATGCCCCCAAAAGTTTGTCAACATGTTTCGCCTGCTTCATGACGACATGCAGGCCGTGATCCTTACCAACGGATCCATTACAGACCCAATTCACGTCCAGACCGGGGTCAAACAGGGCTGCGTCATCGCTCCAACCCTCTTCTCAATCTTCCTCGCCACCATGCTCCACCTCACAATCAACAAGCTCTCCGCTGGAGTGGAACTAAACTACAGAACCAGTGGGAAGCTGTTCAACCTACGCCGCCTCCAGGCCAGGTCCAAGATCACCCCAACCTCTGTCGTTGAGCTGCAGTACGCAGAGGCTGAACTACGCTTAACATCCATAAGACAAAGGTCCGCCACCAGCCTGTCCCCGCCGCACAGCACTGCCTTTCAATCATCAAGATTCACGGCGCGGCCCTAGACAACGTGGACCATTTCCTATATCTCGGGAGCCTCCTATCAACAAAGGCAGACATTGATGCGGAGATTCAACATCGCCTCCAGCGCACCAGTGCAGCCTTCAGCCATCTGAGGAAAAGAGTGTTTGAAGACCAGGCCCTCAAATCTATTACCAAGCTCATGGTCTACAGGGCTGTAGTAATACCCGACTTCCGGTATGGATCTGAGGCATGGACGATGTATAGAAGACACTTCAAGTCGCTGGAGATATCACCAACTATGTCGCCGCAAGATCCTGCAAATCCCCTGGGAGGACAGGTGCACCAACATCAGTGTCCTCGTCCAAGCTAACTTCCCCAGCATTGAAGCACTGACTACACTTGATCAGTTTCGCTGGGCAGGCCACATAGTTCGCATGCCAGACACGAGACTCCCTAAGTGAATGCGTTATGCGGAGCTCCTTCATAGTAAACGAGCCAAAGGTGGGCATCGGAAGCGTTACAAGGACACCCTCAAAGCCTCACTGGTAAAGTGCGACATTCACCACTGACACTTGGGAGACCCTGGCCGAAGACCGCCCGAGGTGGAGAAAGTGCATCCGGGAGGGCGTTGAGTCTCAACGCCGAGAGCATGAAGAGGTCAAGCGCAGACAGCGGAAGAAGCGCGCGGCAAACCAGCCCCACCCACCCCTTCCCTCGATGAATGTCTGTCCCACCTGTAACAGGGTCTGTGGCTTTCGTATTGGACTGTTCAGCCACCAGAGAACTCACTATAGAAGTGGAAGCAAGTCTTCCTCGATTCCGAGGGACTGCCTATGATGATGGAGAAAAGAGACTTGCATTTATACGACCAACGGACGTCCCAAAGCGCTTTACAACCAATGACGTACTTTTGGAGTGTAGTCACTGTTGCAATGTGGGAAACGTGTCAGCCAATTTGAGCAAACAGCAATGTGATAATGACCAAATATGTTTTTTTGATATGTTGATTGAGGGATAAATATTGGCTAGGACACCGGGGAAAGCACCCCTTCAAAATAGTGTCGGGGATCTTTTGTCTCATCCGAAAGACGGCACCTCCGACAGTGCAGCACTCCCTCAGCACTGCGTGTCAGCTTAGATTTTTGGGGGGCTCAAGTCCCTGGAGTGGGGCTTGAAACCACAACCATCTGACTCAGAGACACAGCTGACACAGAGGGAGGGAGTTGTGTCAAAAATTGCAGAGGATACCAAAGTAGGAGGTATAGTTCATTCTTTACAGGATCAAAGGAAACAGCAAAGTGATAGCGATAAGGTGGGGAGTGGGCTAAACAATGTGGCAGCTGGAATTAAACGCTAGTAAATGTGAGGTGATGCATTTTGCTTAAAAGAAAACAGCAGTAATTATACTCTGAACAGAAGTAGGCTTGATGCTGTTGAAGAGCAGAGGGATGTAGGGATACAGGTTTACAGGACAGTAAAAGCAGCAAAGGTTGTAAAAAAAGCAAATGGAATGTGTGGCCTTATCACAAGAGGAATAGAACATAAAAGCCAAATGTAATGATCAGCCTATACAAAACCTGAATAAAGACTTCAGTCAAAGTAGTGTGTGGAGTATTGGATTCCACACTTACAGTAAGGATATTGAGGCTTTACAGAGGGTACAACCGAGATTCACAAGAATCCTGCCTGTATGAGGAATTACAAATATGAAGAAAGACTTGAAAAAAATTGTGGCTTGTGTTAGAATGCTGCAGATTATGGGGTGATTTGAAAGAAGTGTTCAAAAAGAAACAAGTATAGATAGAAGCAGACTGTTTCCAGTAGTTGAAGAGCCACAAATACAAGATTAAATGCAAGAAATTTAGCACAGAGGGCAAGAGGAAATTGTTTTAAACAAGGGTGTTGAGAGCAATCGTGGGATTTGTGGGTGAAGCAGAAACAATTTCAACGTTGAAGATTAGATTGGATAGGCGGATGAAGGAAAAGGGGGTGAAGGGATATGGGTGATATGAACAAATTGTTCCAAGGAAGATAAATGCCAACATGTTGCAGCTTCCCTGTATGTATAGCATGTGCAAAGAGCAGTTAGCAACAATGCCTTTTATTTCCTAAGGAGTCGAGGGTTATGGGGTGCGGGCAGGGAAGTGGAGTTGAGTCCATGATCAGATCAACCATGATCTTATTGAATGGCGGAGCAGGCTCGAGGGGCCATATGGCTTACTCCTGCCCCTATTTTTTTATGTTCTAAGATGGATTACACTTTTCTAACTCCTGGCAATATCATCTCAAGTCGGCCCATCATCCCTTGTGTCTCTCGAATCTCTCCTGTCTTCCACCCTATCACAGACCTTCCCTTTTGTTCTTTCCTCCCCTCCCTCTTTCAGTGCTCCTTCAGAATCTGTTCATTCGCAAGTTCTGATGAAGGGTCATCGACCTGAAACATTAACTCTGTTTCTCTCTCCACAGATGCTGCCTGACCCGCTGAGATTTCCAGCATTTTCTGTTTTATTTCAGCCATGGTCGTATTAAATGGCGGAGCAGGCTCGAGGAGCCAAATGGCCTACTCCTGCTCCTATTTCTTATGTTCTTATGTTAACTTATTATTTCTTAGATTCTACGGTTATCTAACAAGTCTTTGCTGCTGCTTTTAACAGCTCAGATTTTGTTTCAAAAACACAGAATGTCCCAATCTTCATTACATGGCTACATCTTTGATATTCCAGACAAAACAAACAATTTTGCACGAGACTTCATCCTCGATTACAGATTACAGACTGCAAACTTCAAACCAAACAACGATTGCACAAACTCTGGGCACGTCAGGGCTTCATACAAACATGTCACCAGGCAAAAACAATATCTGGGAGCCCCTGAAGTGCTTGGGACATTTTTCTGAATCATTTGAAGGACATTGATTGTAAGATAGAAATTTTAAAAAAGAACTGAATCAAAACACAAAAAGGCACAGCGTCTTTGGCAGGATCTGCCATGGAGTGCGATTCAAAACCAGATACAAGCCAACAATTTATTTGCTATTTTTTTTTTTAAATAACGTTAATTCATTCTCATCGTAAATCACCTCTGCTGTTTCAAAGTCAGGCCCCAGCATAGAGCTGCTCCGTCCTCTTCAATTATAACAGTCTCATTCCAGACAAGTGTGCATTTAAGTTGTTGCGGGAGTCTGCCCATTTAGGGGACATCGCTAAACATCAATCTCATGGCACCTTGTCACTGCTGTAATGTGAGAAACACACCAACTTGCGCACAGCAAGCTCCCACAAACAGCAAGTGCTAATGACCAGATAATCTATTTCTGTTATGTTGATTGAGGGATAAATATTGGCCAGGACACCCGGGGATAACTTCCCTGCTTTTCTTCGAAATATTGCCATGGGATCTTTTACATCCACCCGAGAGGCAGACGGGGCCTCGGTTTAACGTTTCATCCAAAAGACGGTACCTCCGACAGTGCAGCACTGCACTGGAGTGTCAGCCTAGATTTTGTGCTCAAGTACCTGGAGTGGGATTTGAACCCACAACCTTCTGACTTCGAGGCGAGTCTGAGCCACGGCTGACACCGAGCAGGAGATGTGGATGTTTGCCCTCTTCCCAGCCCAGAGGTGTCGAGATCGATTGTGGCACCATAACTGCTGCCCTGCTAATTAAGGAGCTACTTGAAGCATCGCTACAGGTCTGAGTGGCCCTCGGCCTGCGAGCACCACCGGAGCAGGCCGGGGAGCGGAAGGAGCAGCGTGGCAGCGTACCACTCCAGGGAGCAGCACGTGCTGGAGCAGGAGAGCAACGGCAGTGAAAAGGTCCAGGTCGTTGATTGGAGCGTGGGCAGGTACATCAGGAACGGTGAGATCGGGGCAAAGGAGCGGCGAAAGTCTGTAGAGGGTTGTGATTGGGGCCCAGGAGAGGCGCGAGTTCGGGGCCCAGAAGAGCCGAGGGCCCAGGGGCAGCACGGGCCAGCCCACACTGCGATATGTGTGCGCGCTAGGTCTGTGCAGCAGAGCAGGTCTTCAGTCGTCTTGGTTAATCCTTGCTACTGGACCAAGACCTAGCTCTGTCAAGCTTGTGTGGTGGCTGGTGTGCAACGGTCACCGCACGTTAAAATAATCCAAGCACAGGCATCTTCCACCCTTCAAGATTTAGTTCGGTCCTGGAATATTAGGTCCATCATTGAAACACCTGTGAACTTTTTGACATGGAAGCAAGTCATCCTCGATTCGAGGGACTGCCTATGATGATGACATGTCTGACATGGCAGTAACCAAGCACAGTATTACTGTAAGTAAAGAATCAACATATCGATTAATGGGTCAGCATTATCAGGAGTAAAGGAAGACACACCATTCAGTTTGCGTACAAAGTCAGTATTATCAGGATTAATGGATAGCATTGGTTGCAAAACTCCTTTAAATTTGAAATGTTGGGGTGGAAGGGGTAGAAAATAATGAATGCTGGTATCCAGGTACTCAGAGTTAACTCATCTATGTTTATAAACCTACTGTAACTTGCATAAAGTGTTTTCCTATGGGCATTGGAGTGGAACTCCAATGCAGTGCACCACAGATTGGTGTAAGACATTAGCAGACACCCTTCCCCCCCAATCTTCCCAGGTGAATTCTCTGTCTCAGCGGTGTCACTAGGCTGGCTCCATCAGCAACGCAATTACGCTGGGAGTGTGCTCGGTGGCTTTTGCACAGGGAAAGCAGGTGAATGATTTGGAGCCAGGTTCATAATGTCGTATTGGTTAGTCTTAGACTGGCAGAGGCTGCCTGCCAGCTCAGCCGAAGACGGGCATGTCGCACTAGACACCGGTGTCAGCCGTGGCTCAGTGGGTAGCACACTTGCTTGAGTCAGAAGGTTGTGGGTTCAAGTTCCACTCCAAGAACCTGAGCACATAAATCTAGGCTGACACTCCAGTGCAGTGCTGAGGGAATGCTGCACTGTCGGAGGTGCCATCTTTCAGATGAGACGTTAAACTGAGGCCCTGTCTGCTCTCTCAGCTGAACGTAAATGATCCCAAGACAGTATTTTGAAGAAATATAGAAACACAGAAAATAGGTGCAGGAGAAGGCCATTCGGCCCTTCGAGCCTGCACCACCATTCAATAAGAGCAGGGGAGTTATCCCCGGTGTCATGGCCAATATTTATCCCTCTATCAACATCACTAAAACAGATTATCTAGTCAATATCACAACGTTGTTTGTGGGAATTTGCTCCAAAAAAGTACTTCATTGGCTGTAAAGTGCTTTGAGACGTCTGTGAAAGGCACTATATAAATGCAAGTTTTTCTTTCTTTCTAGAGACCCAAAGAGGAAAAGGGAGATATACCTGAAAATTTAAATGCTTCCAACACTCTTTTCTCAGCCCCAACTTTGGTGTTCATTCCTATTTAGTCCACATATTTCAAATATTCCCCAACAATTTTTCCAATGGGTACAGGTTAGTATTTGCAGAAAATGGGTTACACAGCAGATGTAACTTGCAGTATAACCTGTCAATAGAGTGTATTTTACAGTTATATACAAAAGGTGGCGGCGATATCATGCAGTAATTACATTACTAATGGAGGCAGATCTGACCCAAGGCATTCGAACAATAAATCACAGTGCTGAATGGACCTGAGCCACTCAGTGCTCATCGAACTCGAATGTTTGATGTGGTTCAAGCAGGTTAGAAGATATAGTAACAGCGTCATAAAAAGGACGCTTGATCTGAAAACTGCTATTCATTCTTTTGAAGGCCAACATCAAGAGCAGCATAATAACAAAGGTGCAAGAAAAATGGTCCAGTGGCCTTTGTAAAAAGAAATATTTGCAGATGCTGTAAATCTGAAATAAAAGAATTGCTAGAAATTCACAGCAGGCGGAAGGTTAACGTTTTGGGTGTAGATGTCACCAACGATGTCTCCGCAAGATCCTGCAAATCCCCAGCATCGAAGCACTGACCACAATCGAACAGCTCCATTGCGCGGGCCACATAGTTCGCATGCTCGACACGAGACTCCCAAAGCAAGCGCTCTACTTGGAACTCCTACACGGCAAGCGAGCCCCAGGTGGGCAGAGGAGACGTTACAGGGACACCCTAAAAGCCTCCCTGATAAAGTGCAACATCCCCACTGACACCTGGGAGTCCCTGGCCAAAGACCGCCCTAAGTGGAGGAAGAGCATCCGGGAGGGCGCTGAACACCTCAAGTCTCGTCGCCAAGAGCATGCAGAAATCAAGCACAGGCAGCGGAACGAGCATGCGGCAAACCAGTCCCACTCACCCTTTCCTTCAACCACTGTCTGTCCCACCTGTGACAGAGACTGTGGTTCTTGTATTGGACTGTACAGCCACCTGAGAACTCACTTTTAGAATGGAAGCAAGTCTTCCTCGATTTCGAGGGACTGCCGATGATGAGATCCTGTACCAGAATACACAACATTCTGACAAGTCTGCACCTGAAACATTAAGTTGCCTTTTCCCTTTTCAGTCACTGACAGACCGGCTGTGTTTTCCCAGCGTGGTCTTTTTGAGGTTCTTGATGAATTATTTTTGTTACTGGAGATGGAGCGGAAAAGAGGCGGTTAACAGCAAGAACTTATAGGACCGAGATTACATTTTCCTTGATAGATTCAGAACATTAACCTTTTTAGTAATCCACGGCGCTGGGTCACCTCGACACATTGTTTAGTTATTGTTAGGTTACTGTAAATGTTGTTCAGCCTCAGGAGCTGGAAATAATCCATCCAGGTACAAGGAGAACTGAACGCATGATACACTGTATTCAGTAGGCAGTGGCTCTGCTTATGATGATGTTCTTTCTTTCCCTCTGTGTGGGAGAGTGCTTCTGTACCTCTATCCTCCTGTCGACAAAAGCGGCTAACATTGTAAAATGGGCACAAAAACAATCCTGGACCTGATTTTATTTTTCTGTGCCACTTCTTCGATAGAACAATTTTAATGACAGGATACACTAAAAGCAAACCCTTTCACCGCAAGGAGATTGCTGCATGAATCATAGATTATATTAAAAGAAAGCAAAGAGGAATCAACAGCTCCTCCGATGGCCTAGTGAGTAAAGGCACTCCCTATGTAGCATCGAATCATCGGACAGAAGACACCATATTTGATTCTGCTCTGTGCTGAGTTAAGGGCCCTTTAACATTTGCGACGGTGGAGCAGCATCCAGAGGCCTGTCATTATTGGCACTGAGTGAATCCCTTCCCACACACGGAGCAGGTGAACGGCCTCTCTCCAGTGTGAACTCGCTGGTGTCTCAGCAGGTTGGATGGCTGGAGTTTGGAACTGGAATATCGGGTCCTTCATCTGTAAACTCATGTGGAAGCAAGTCATCCTCGTTCGAGGGACAGTCTATGATGATGGTTGGCACTGCTACTTTACCCAACACTGCCAGTGAGGGACACGGGGAGTCTGTAGAGCTTGGCACAAGACCAGAGCAACAGGGATAAGGCCTCTATGTGACTGATAAGTGGCTATGGCTTTCTGGATTAAGTTGCAGTTTGTTGAGCGTGGAGGGACGAGGTCGGCAAGGAAAGCATTGGACAAACTGAGCTGAGTAGTTGAAAGCCAGAGTCTCACAATTCCGATCACTATAAATAAGTGAGAGATCCAGCGCCACACCTTTACTTTCAATCAGAGGACCAGCAGAAGTTTGTAAAAACCAGGTGACCACTGCTATGGGACCAATAAAGTCATATTTATTTCCTACTCGGTCGATGGCAATGGAGCGGTACAATTACTTCAGCTGCATTCTTACAACCTTCTTTAGCGGAGCTGAACCCAACAGTTGCTATGCTACTAATGGGACCGTTTATGGACAAATCGCTAGGTAAAGAGCAAGATGGGAATTTTCTTTTGGAAGATGTCCACAGGGAGGGGTGAAAGGGCGGGGACACCATGAAAGCGGCAGAAAAAACCCTGCTGTAAACTAAAAAAAGCAAATGATCTCATTGAAACAAACTGGAACACAACAAGCCTAAGCAGGCCCTATAATTTAAAAATAAATCTCAGGCATTAACCCTGTGAATGCCACATTAACAAAAAAAAACACAGCTTTTGGAAAGAAGCAAACATTTATTCAAAGACTATGACAAAATAAGACTTTTTTGGTGCATTTTTCTAACTTTAGCTCAGATATTTGCAGATAATCTGGTTACAGATTTTCTGCAGAAGGCAGGAGACACAGATTACAGAACCTAATGTGTTAAAATTAGAACAGATTGTTGGTGGCTACGCCTTTGTTAAATGTTACCCACACTCATCACTATCTCCAAGTTTGCAGATGGCACTAAGCTGGGTGGCAGTGCGAGCTGTGAGGAGGATGCTAGGAGGCTGCAGGGTGACTTGGACAGGTTAGGTGAATGGGCAAATGCAGTATAATGTGGATAACTGTGAGGTTATCCACTTTGGGGGCAAAAACAGGAAGGCAGAATGGTGACAGATTAGTAAAAGGGGAGGCGCAACGAGACCTGGGTGTCATGGTACATCAGTCGTTGAAGGTAGGCATGCAGGTACAGCAGGCAGTAAAGAAAGCAAATGGTATGTTGGCCTTCATAGCTAGGGGATTTGAGTATAGGAGCAGGGAAGTCTTACTGCAGTTGTACAGGGCCTTGGTGAGACCACACCTTGAGTATTGTGTACAGTTTTGGTCTCCTAATCTGAGGAAGGACGTTCTTGCTATTGAGGGAGTGCAGCAAAGGTTCACCAGACCGATTCCCGGGATGGCAGGACTGACATATGAAGAAAGACTGGATCGACTCGGCTTATACTCACTGGAATTTAAAAGGATGAGAGGAGATCTCATAGAAACATAAAATTTTGCCGGGATTGGACAGGTTAGATGCAGAAAGAATGTTCCTGATGTTGGGGAAGTCCAGAACCAGGGGACACAGTCTAAGAATAAGGGGTAAGCCATTTAGGACCGAGATGAGGAGAAACTTTTTCATTCAGAGAGTGGTGAACTTGTGGAATTCTCTGCCACAGAAAGTTGTTGAGTCCAGTTCGTTGGACATATTCAAAAGGGAGTTAGATGTGGCCCTTACGGCTAAAGGGATCAGGGAGTATAGAGAGAAGGTTGGGGTGGGGTACTGAGGTTGAATGATCCGCCATGATCATATTGAATGGTGGTGCAGGCTCGAAGGGCCGTATGGGCTACTCCTGTACCTATTTTCTATGTTAAACAAAAATGATTTTTAAAATCCAACAGTCAAACCTTCTTTCAAACAATTCAACTTTTAATACAGAATATATAATCATATTTGACAATCTTCCACCTCCCAAAAATGTTGATTCTAGCTGAAGTTTCTTGGGGGCTGTCAACCCACTGGTACCAGTCCCCGTAGCCATTTTTCACATGCTAATCTAGATGGTGGCCAACAGTAGGCTATTTGGCCCGCGCAAGCTGGTCTAGGAGTGCGGCGGCTTTGAGGAGGGCGACTGGATTGACGTCATCAGAGTCCAGGCAGCCCACCGGAGAGGCAAGAGACCAGCGGCAGGGTCGGGGCCCGGCGGACGAGAAGCGGCGATTGAGACCGGCGGGGAGCGGCGATCGGCGGCGGAGAGCAGTAGAGGAGCGATGGGATTGTGGCCCAGGAGCGGTGGTGTTGGAGTAGAGGACTAAAGGGGTCGTGGCTCAGCATACAATAACCGCGAGGTCAGGGCCCATCATCATCACCATAGGCGGTTCCTCGAATCAAGGATGACTTGCTTCTACGCCAAAAAGTTCACAGGTGTTTCAATTAAGGACCTAATATTCCAGATCCCGAACTAAAATTGAAGGGTGGAAGATGTCTGTGTGTGGATTTTTTTAACGTGGGGTGGCTGTTGCACACCAGCCACCACACAGGCTTGACAGAGCTAGGTCTTGGTCCAGTGGCAAGGGTTACCCAAGACAACTGGAGACCAGCTCTGCTGCACGGGCCTAGTGCGCACACATATCGCAGTGTGGGCTGGCCCGTGCTGCCCCTGGGCCCACGCCTCTTCTGGTCGGGGCCCAGGGATGGCGCAGTAGAGCTTAGTCTCCAGTCGTCTTGGTTAACCCTCGTCACTGGACCAAGACCTAGCTTTGTCAAGCCCGTGTGGTGGCTGGTGTGCAACAGCCACCACATGTTAAAAGAATTCACGCACAGGCATCTTCCACCCTTCAAGATGTAGCTCATTGAAACACCAGTGAGCTCATCTTTCTTTTAGTGTGGAAGCAAGTCATCCTCAACTCGAGGGACTGCCTAATACTATACTATACGATGATGGGGCGGGGATTAGGTGGAATCACAGCCAAACCCAACTCTGTATCCATCCAACTACTACACATGTAAGTACATTCCAGCGGAGGTCACTTGACAACAATCAGCAGTGAACCTTGGCTGGTTTCTCCCTTCCCAGGCCAGGTTTTTAAAAATGTTTTTATCCAATTTCTTTCCAGATCAACTCTAACGCCAAAGATCACTTTGCGCCAATATATTTGATCTTAGGCCAAAAGGCCGAGAGGCGAAGTTGCACCGTTCCTGGAAATATTGCAATACCAGGTCGGTGCATGGAGTGGACGGGGCAAGCCCCTGATCCAGCTCCCTGTCCAAAAATCAATTCACTATCATGTCCCCCATAGGGGATATTAAACTGATAAGAACAGATACTACACTTGATCTTCGCCAAAAGGCCAGGTTACTGAGGACACATGTAGCTTGACAACTGCTGGCTCTGCAGAGATCAGCTAACCCAGTACAGATCATCGATCCAACCTGGGACCTTCTGGCGTGGGTGACTTAGTACCACAGCGGGCAACACCTTTATCCATTAGGCTATTGGGAAAGCTCATCTTTGATGAATTTTTCCTCACTCCAGTTTCCAGACCGCATATCATTCACTAGTTGGAGGACAAGTAGGTAATCTGCCTTTTTGAGATGACTGATAGGATATGCAAATCAGCCAACCAGGCCAGTTCATCCTTTGAATATGCCTCTGGGGGCAAGAGGGAGCAGGAAAACAACGCAGCTCAGTACCATCTCACAACTGAGATCAGGAGCACACAAGCACATACCCATGGCACCGTACATTAAATGTAGCAGCATCACAGCATCCTTCAGCCACCAGATTTTGTTTTTTGAAGCACTCCGTCCTTTCAAATCTGGGACCTGGATCCAAATCCAACCCACTCTAATGGCGGCCTATACAGGTCCTGGTAAACATTCCTCCCAGACCCAATATCAAGTCAAAAACTGGCCATTTATTTAATTGCTGTTTGTGGGATTTTGCTATGTGCAAAATGACTGCCGCATTTTGCCTACATAAACCCTCGAAGCCTCCTTGATAAAATGCAACATCCCCACCAACACCTGGGAGTCCCTGGCCAAAGTCCGCCCTAAGTGGAGGAAGTGCATCCGGGAGGACGCTGAGCACCTCGAGTGTTGTCGCCGAGAGCATGGAGATGCCAAGCGCAGGCAGCAGAAGGAGCGTGCGTCAAACCAGACTCCCCACCCACCCCTTCCTTCAACCACTGTCTGTCCCACCTGTGACAGAGACTGGAATTCCCATATTGGACTATTCAGTCACCTGAGAACTCACTTTTAGAGTGGAAGCAAGTCTTCCTCAATTTTGAGGGACTGCCGATGATGATGACATAAACCAGTCCACTTCAAAAGTACGTCACTGTTTGTAAAGTGCTTGAAATGTTTACAAGAGATGTGTTAAGACTATATAAATACAAGTCTTTCTTTTCTATGGAAATGAGTCTAGCCAGTCTAATGGGCGTCGACCCACGGCACAAAGCTGCCTCCCATTTCACACAAACGAGCAATCTCATTCAGAAACGCCAGAACATTGGCTGGTGCTTATGTTTAAATAGATTTACATAGAATGTACAACACAGAAACAGGTCAAACACAAAAGCAAAGTACTGGAATCTGAAATAAAAAGAGAGAACGCTGGAAATCTCAGCGGGCCAGGCAGCATTTCTGGAGAGAAAAAGAGTTAACGTTTCAGGTTATCGACGCGAAACAGAAACAGGTCATTTGCCCCAGCTGGTCTGTGCCGGTGTTTATGCTCCACACGAGCCTCCTCTCACCTTACTCTATCTCACTCTATAAGCATGAAAGAACGACGAGGGCAATATTCAATATGGCAGCCCCCACAGATTCTCCAGCCGTCTTACAAACCCCTTCAAACGGTTTCAAAGCGGTGCTTGATCCTGGGATATGGGCTAGTGCCCTGGAGCAGAGTCTGGTGCCAGCAATTTTTGACATGACAAGTTTCTCAGGTTCACTCCTCCCCAGAAATGTTACAGCACAGTAGAATGATGCTCTATGGAACTGGAGACTGATACATTGGTAGAGCTTTACCCTGCATATAACCTGTGCTATATCTGAACTGAGTGAGCATGCATTGAACATTGGGTGTCTGAGATGGAGGGTGTTCTATTCCCTAGTCGCAACACCCCTCACAATGAGCATAAAAATCAACAAAATTTTTGTGAAGAAAAGCAAAACACTGCGGATGCTGGAAATCTGAAATAAAAACAGAAAATGCTGGAAATACTCAGCAGGTCAGGCAGCATCTGTGAGAGAGAAACAGAGTTAACATTTCAGGTCGATGACCCTTCGTCAGAACTGGAAAAAGTTGAGAGGTGTAACAGGTTTTTAAGCAAGTGTCGGGGCAGGGGAAGGGGGAGAGGAAAGAACAAAAAGGAAGGTCTGTGATAAGGTGGAAGGCTGGAGAGATTAAGAGACAAAAGGGATGATGGTGCAAGGCAAAAGGAGATGGTAATGGGACAAGTTAAGAAACAAAAGATGAGTCTAGATAGGGTGTAACTGGAAATGGCAGAACCCCATCAATAGTAATGGTCTGAAATTGTTGAACTCGATGTTGAGTCCAGAAGCTATAAAGTGCCTAAACAAAAGATGAGGTGCTGTTCCTCGAGCTCATGTTGAGCTTCGTTGGAGGATGGAGATATCAGAGTGGGAGTGGAGCAGAGGATTAATGGACAAGCAACCAGAAGCTCAGGACTGAACGGAGGTGTTCCACAAAGCGGTCACCCAATCTGCGTCGTGAGCAGCGAATACAGTATACTAAATTGAATGTACAAATAAATCACTTTCACCTTGAAGGAGTGTTTGGAACTCTGGACAGTGGGAAGGGAGGAGGTAAAAGGGCAGCTGTTGCATCTCCTGTGCTTGCACGGGAAGGTGTCGTGGGGAGGGGAAGGGGATGTTAGGGGTGATTGAGGACCAGGGTGTAGAGGAGGGAGCGGTCCCTTCGAATGCTGAAAGGGGAGAGATGGGGAAGATGTGTTTGGTGGTCGATCACACTGGAGGTGGCGGAAATGGCAGAGGATGATCCTTTGAACGTGGAGGCTGGTGGGGTGAAAGGGGAAGACAAGGGTGCCTTATCGTGGTTCTGGGAGGGAGGGGAAGGGGGAGAGCAGAAGTGCGGGAAATATAATGGACACAGTTGAGGGCCATGTCAACCACGGTAGAGGGGAACCTTCAGTTGAGGGAAAAGGAAAACATATCGGAAACACTAGTATGGAAGGTGGCGTTGTCAGAACAGATGCGACGTAGACGGATAAACTGGAATGGTGGAATGGACCAAGGGAAGGTGCAGCACGGGCCAATAGCGAGGCTGTGAGGTCTCGAGGCTCACATTGCGTACTACGAATTCCACATAGAGGTCCTGTGGGAAGAGGACAGTCGGAGTATGTTTGAGTTTGCTTGTATGTATTGGCACATGTGGCGGAGCCTAGTCTCCAATCGTCTTGGATCCCCTTGCCACTGGACCAAGACCTTGCTCCGTCAAGTCCGTGTGGTGGCTGGTGTGCAATGGCCACCCCACGTTAAATGAATTCACGCACAGGCATCTTCTACCGTTTAAAATGAGTTCAGCAGTCACCTGAGTACTCATTTTGATGGTGTGGAAGCAAGTCATCCTCGACCCCGAGGAACTGCCTATGATGGAATGGAGTCCTTACAGCAAGTGGGGTGGGAGGAAGTGTAGCCCAGGTAGCTGTGGGAGTCAGTGAGCTTATTAATTGTCAATCGCCTATCCCAGAAATGGAGACAGAGAAGTTGAGGAAGGGAAGGGAAGAGTCAGAGATGTTGTAGAATTGTTTCGGTCTTTTTAGTCTACTAGTGCTTAATGAAACTAGAGGTGACTCAGGTCACCCATCTGACTAGTGTGTATATGATGCATGATACTTGAGCGCATGATTCTTTCTGGGAAAGTCAAAGGTTTGTTTCCGGTTTGTTAGTAATGTGTTGAGGGAATTGTAGGATACACATCACAAAGCAAGATTCAGCCAGTGATGGTTAATGCCACAGATCAGTATATTCAAAGTCAAATCCAATCCAAATTCAGAAGCACAAGATATATACCAGGAAGACCCCCAGGTTCAGTTTGTGGTTCCTGCTGCATGAACTGATCAAGCCAGGGTGCTATAATTGGGCCACTACTCCTGAGCTAAGGGAAGTTCAAATCAGCTAAAGTTCCTACTCCTGTTCTCTGCCCAGTAAACCATGCTCGAACATTATGTGGTTGCCTGTCAAGCACAGGATTGGGCTTGCATGTGATGCCCTTCACAATCAAATAGCTGATTTACAAACTCACTGCTTAAGTGGTCATGTGATAAATGGGCACTTAACTGAGGTATTGAAGGGCAAACAATCCAAATTTTCTTCCCGTTAGGGGGAGGCGCACTCCTTTCAATAAATTTACTTTTCCAGAATCCTCATGTCACGCGTCATTTGTTGGCAGGACGTCAGACAAGCAACTTTCCTTCAAGCTTGTTCCAATGACACACTGAAATAAGCCACTGGATGTGAAAGGAGGACTCCTTACAATTTTTCTTCCTACAACAACCAATAAGAAGCGCATGTTCATAGATGCAGGCCCATAACAATGTGGATAAAACCTATGAGGGACAGCTGAAAGCAAGTCCAAGTAACACATAACTCCTGACTGATGAAAAGAGGGAACCACCAATACCAGGCGAGGACAGTGCAGGGGACATATCGGACCTTATAACAGCACTGCAGCAGTCCCCTGGTCGAAGCACTCCCACGGCAGAGGATAACGACCACGCCAGCCCAGGTGCAGTAGACTTTTTTAGTTTAAGCCTATGCATGACGGAACTGGCCACTGGGCAGACCTCGAACTTAAAGGATGATTTATTTGAAGTGTAATGTTCAAATAGCTTTAAAATGGATTTAAAAATTGCTACTATTAACGTACATAGCGTAAAATCTACTACGCGATATGTTTCCACCTTGGGGTACCTCGCCAAGGTCAAAGCGGACCTGCTGTTCTTGCAGGAGTGCGGTCTGTCGCACTTCAGCAGCTACCGGCAGTGGTCACGATGGTGGGCCCATGGACCATCCATATGGTCAGGAGGCAACGACTGCCGGGCTTCCGGCCTGGGCATTCTGCTGCGGGAAGGCCACTTCACCATCACCGAAATTAAGGAGGTGGTGGGCGGCCGCCTCCTCGTAGCAGACGTAATGTACAAAAACTCCCCTCTCAGGTTAATTAATGTTTATGCCCTAGCTCTCAAGAATGAGGCTGGCCCTCTTCCAGCAGTTCCCACTGCTACTGGCAACATCCAGGCCGGTGACTTCAACTGCATCATCGATGCGGCTGGACGATCCAGCAGAGCAGACAACAAACTGGACGCTACGTCCAAACTCCTGATGGACGCGGTAAAAGACGCCAAGCTGTGCGACGTCTTCAGCAACCCTGCAGACAGAGCACCGCGCAGATACACCTGGTCGAGACCAGACGGGTCTGTCCGTTCCAGAATAGACTTCCTGTCCCACACGCTCAAGGTCAGATCCACCGTCGTCACGCCGGTGTTCTTCTCTGACCAGTGCCTCCTACTGGCCGACTGTTGCCCACAGGAAAACCAGAAAGTTGGCAGAGGGATATGGAAGCTGAACGTGAAACTGTTGACTCCGGAAAACGTTGAGGAACTCAAGAGGGATTACAAAGGTTGGAGAACCATAAAACCCCTCTGCGATTCCCCGATGCACTAGTGGGAAACAATCAAGACGACCATCAAGAGGTTCTTCATCCTCAAAGGTGTTCAGGAGGCGAGAGGGAGACAGAGGGAGACTAATATGCAAAACCTGCTTCTGCTGCAGTCGATGGGGGTCGATGTCGCAGAGGAACTCGAAGAGGTGAAGGGCCAGCAAGCCTCGCTCTTTGCCTCAGAGTCCTCCAAGATCATCTTCTGCTCCAGAGTCCGCTCCGTCGAGCAGGATGAGACGTGTTCACGTTTCTTCTTCCAAAAGGTACACAGGGGGAGCTCTGTGATCACCAGCCTAAAGGAAGAAGACGTCTTCGCAGCCTGACATGCAGAGGATCAGCAAATCCTTCTATGCCAGGCTGTATGACGTCAAACCCACAGACCGCGCGGCCTCCCAGTCTTTCCTGTCGTCTATTTCGGAGGTCTTAGACAACAGCGAGCAGGAGAGTCTGGACCACCCGCTAACTCTGGACGAGCTGACAAAGGCCGTCCGGTCCTTCGAGACGAATAAAACTCCCGGAAGCGACGGCTTACTGGTCGAGTTGTATTCAGCTCTGTGGGACTGGATGGGCCCAGACCTGCTGGAAGTGTACGGGGGTATGCTTCTGGCCGGCAGCATGTCAGAATCAATGAGGAAAGGCATCATCACCCTCATCTACAAGCAGAAGGGGGAGAGGGAGGAAATCAAAAACTGGCGGCCCATTTCGCTGCTCAATGTGGACTGCAAGATCCTGTCAAAGGTCATCGCCAACAGGGTCAAGTCTGCTCTTGAGCTGGTGATTCACCCGGACCAGACCTGCACTGACCCCGGCAGGAAGATCTCTGATAGCCTTGCGCTACTCAGGGATACGATCGCCTACATACGGGACAGGAGGGTGGACACCTGCTTAATAAGCTTAGACCAGGAGAAAGCCTTTGACAGGATATCACACACGTTCCTGATGGACGTGCTCTCCAAAATGGGGTTTGGGGAGGGTATCCACAATTGGGTCCAACTGCTCTACACAGACATCAGTAGTGCAGTTCTAATCAACGGGTGGTAAACTGAAAGCGTTCCAATCAGATCTGGAGTCAGGCAAGGCTGTCCCCTCTCCTCTGTCTTGTTTGTGTGTTGTATCGAGCCCTTTGCCGAGTCCATCAGGACATTAGAGGGGCGACGATCCCAGGCAGCGGAGGCGCTCAGGTCAAGACCTCCCTGTACATGGACGATGTCGCCGTTTTTTGCTCGGATCCGCGGTCGGTCCGCAGATTGCTCACAATCTGCGACCAGTTTGAACTGGCCTCGGGAGCAAAGGTCAATCGCAGCAAAAGCGAGGCCATGCTCTTTGGCAACTGGACCAACCGAGCCTCCATTCCCTTCACCGTCAAGCCAGATTTCCTGAAGGTGTTGGGAATATGGTTCTGAGCGGACGGGGCGTGCGCCAAAAATTGGGACGAGCGTATCGCCAAGGTCAAACAAAAACTGGCATTGTGGGAGCAGCGCTCCCTTTCCATCACAGGCAAGAACCTGGTCATCAGGAGTGAGGTGCTCTCCGGTTGCTGCACGTGGTGCAGGTCTGGCCCATCTCACGCTCCTGCGCCGTGGCAGTCACCCAGGCCGTCTTCCACTTTGTCTGGAGGTCCAAAATGGACCGTGTCCGCAGAGGCACGATATACAAATATCTGGACAGTGGAGGAAAGGACGTTCCGAATGTGGCCCTCATCCTGATGGCCACCTTTGTGTGCGGCTGCATCAAGCTGTGCACAGACCCCCGGTACGCAAACACCAAGTGTCACTACGTGCTGAGGTTCTATCTGTCCCCGGTGTTGCGAAGGATGGGTCTGGCCATGCTGCCGCGAAATGCCCCCACCAGTTGGACCATGCCTTTCCACCTGTCCTTCATGGAAAAGTTTTTCACAAGAAACCCCTTTGACCATAAGGCCATCAAACAGTGGTCAGCACGTAAGGTCCTGGACGCCCTACGAAAGGAGAGGGGGGACCCTGTCGGTTGGTTCCCTGAGCGGACTGTCGAACTCGTTTGGCAGAACGTCTCATCGCCAGAGCTTTCACACAAGCACCAAGACGTAGCTTGGTTGGCGGTGAGGAGGGCCTTACCCGTCAGAGCTTTCATGCACCGCCGACGTCTCAGCAGCACGGCACGGTGCCCCCGAGCTGGCTGCGGGGCGGACAAGACTGTCACCCATCTCCTTCAGGATTGCGCCTTTGCAACGCAGGTCTGGAAAGAGATGCAGTGGTTGCTGTCGAGGTTCATCCCGAGCAGCTCCGTAACACAGGACTCTGTGCTCTACGGGTTGTTCCCAGGGACACACACCGAGACAGACATCACCTGCTGCTGGAGGGCCATCAACTCGGTGAAAGACGCTCTTTGGTCTTGCCGAAACTTGCTGGTCTTCCAGAGCAAGGAGATGTCCACGTCTGCGTGTTGCAGACTGGCGCAATCCAAGATCCAGGATTACGTTCTGAGGGACGCACTAAAGATTGGTGCAGTCGCCGCGAAGGCACGGTGGGGAAGGGCCACAGTTTAAAGCCCTTCCGCCACGGTAAACCCAGGGGATGGAATCAGTATAAAACTCCCCTCGGACTGTACTTGTGAAACTGTTTTGTAAACATAGAGCACCATGATCTGAAAACACCTATGTAGTGCCATGTATAATGCAAGTTCTGTTTAGTAATGTATGTTGCAAAGAAATGTAACTGTACCTTCACCCATTCCGTGTATCAAATAGTGACACATGTAATGTAATTTGATGAATGTATTACAATGTATCCTGGATTGTACTGAACTGTACCTTGAAATGTAAAGCAAGGAAATGTATTGAACGGAACTGCCGTCAGTATCCAAATGTAGTGTATGGGATTGCTGACCGCATCCAAATGTACTGAACTGCTTTCCAATGTATTGTGCAAATTTTTATATGAATAAAGTATATTTTGAAATTAAAAAAAAACTCCCGGTCTTGTTTGTGTGTTGTATCGAGCCCTTTGCCGAGTCCATCAGGAAGGACGCGGGCATTAGGGAGGTGACAATCCCAGGCAGCGGAGACGCTCAGGTCAAGACTTCCCTGTACATGGACGACGTCGACGTATTTTGTCCGCAGGTTTGCTCACAATCTGCGACCAGTTTGAACTGGCCTCGGGGGCAAAGGTTAATCGCAGCAAAAGCGAGGCCATGTTCTTTGGAAGCTTGGCCGAACGATCCTTTATTCCCTTCAACATGAAGTCAGATTACCTGAAGGTGTTGGGAATATTGTTCGGAGCGGACGGGGCGCGTGCCAAAAACTGGAAGGAGCGTATCATTAAACATAAATTGGGATGGTGGAAGCTGCACTCACTCTCCATTGCAGGAAAGAACCTGGTCATCAGAAGTGAGGTGCTCTCGGTGTTGTTGTACGTGGCGCAGGTCTGGCCAATACGCCGCTCCTGTGCCGTGGCAATCAGCCGAGCCGTCTTCCATTTCGTCTGGAGATCGAAAATGGACCATGTCCGCAGAGACACGATGTACAAATCTCCGGACAAGGGAGGAAAGGACGTTCTGCCCTAATATCTCATGTGGCTCGGTGTCGAATTTTGTTTGATAACGCTCCTGTGAAGCGCCTTGAGATGTTTTACTACGTTAAAGGCGCTATATAAATGCAAGTTGTTGTTGTAAAGGGCTTTGGACATCTTAAGGATGGAAAAGGTACTATATAAATCCAATTTATTTCTTTTCTAACTTTAGTACATAGCTATCCTGTTTTAGAACAATGCATACAAATATAAGCTAATGCAGTACGCACGCACAAAAATTTATATTACACAATGTTCTGTTTTATCACGATTTACAAGAAAGATTTTTCATGTAACTAGTGCCTTTCACATCCTCTGGACGCCCAAAGCACTTCACAGTCACTGACTTATTTCTGAAGTGTAATGTTGTTAAATAGGCAAATATGGTAGCCAATTTGCAAACAGCAAAGATTTAAATGACCAGTTAGTCTGCTTTTGGTGGTGATGATTAAGGGATAAATTTTGCCTATCACACCAAATGAACTCCCGTGCTCTTTGAGTAATATTATGGGATCTTTTACATCCACAGATAGATGAGGCCTCAATTTAACGTCTCCTCCAAAGGTCGGTACCTCCCAACAATGAACTGAAGAGTGCTACCACTGGGCCAAGCTGACACTCAGGCATAGTGTATTTAGCATCAGCAGGCCAGGGCCATTGGAGGGATCAGCGTGCGGCGGCATACCACTGCAGGGTGTAGCGCGTGCTGCTGCAGGAGGGTGACGGCTGGGACGCCAGGTCACTGATTGGAGTGCGGACAGGCACAGCAGGAGGGGTGAAGGAGCAGCAAGTGACCGGGGCGCAGGAGAGGCACGAGTTTGGGGCTCAGAAGAGGCGAGGGCCCAGGGACAGCACGGGCGATATGTGTGCGCACTAGGTCCGTGCAGCAGAGCTGGTCTCCAGTCATCTTGGGTAATTCTTGCCTCTGGACCAAGACCTGGCTCTGTCAAGCCCGTGTGGTGTGCAATGGCCACCACATGTTAAAAAAATTCACGCTGGCATCTTCCACCCTTCAAGATGTAGTTTGGGACCTAGAATATTAGGTCCTTCATTAAAACACCTGTGAACTCATCTCTTTTTGGCGTGGAAGCAAGTCATCCTCGCTTCGAGGAACTGCCTATGATGATGATGATTTGGTTACCAACAAGCTTTGCATTTTGGATTTCTGTTCCCTGAGTGTGTGTTGAATCTATTGTTGGGGACCCTTTTGTTAGAAGCTCTGGGTTGGTCTTGCTGCAACTTCCCTGCTCTTCTGGTTCTAAATCTATTGTACTATCATTGGTCAGGCTATCTAATTTGGAAGTGTTATGATTAAACTGTTCAATGTAGGCCAGCTTCATGTCAGGGAAAAAGTGGATCGACAAGTTTTATTAGGGGAAGGAACAGATAAGTGGGCTATTCTCACTTTTTGACGAAACTTGTGCTGTTGTTGGAGGGGCTTGGTACCGGGAAGTAAAATGACTCAAGTTCCTCCCCCACGTGATAATTCCCAGAGTGTGAAGGGATTAGAAGCATGGAACAAAGGGGAAGGGTGAAGGGTCACCCTGGGATCACGTGCAGCTATTAACAAGCAGTTTCAGAGTATTACTGGAAAAGGCTGGAATAATGCTGCCTTGTTTGATATCTCAACCAGGAAACATTATGTGGAGACCTAAAAGAGGCAGGGGGAGTTATGAAAATGACTTCTCTCTGCCAAATCAGAGTCAAATGGCGAGGAGCAGCCCGACAATTTGCTTCTTTCCACTTGGCACAATGTTACAGAACTGCTACCTTCAAAATTAAAATGCTAGTTATTCAATCCCATGGACATCCTCTACTGAATCCTTTCAAACAGGTACTGTAAAGAAAGAAAAGTAACTTGCAGTTATATAGCACCTTTCACAACCTCAGGAAGACTTTTACAGCCATTTAAGTGTAGTCACTTAAGTGTAGGAAATGCATCAGCTAATTTGTACCATCAAAGAGATAGGTGACCAGATAATCTGCTTTAGTAATGGTTGAGGGGCAAATATTGGCCAGGACACTGGAAGAACTCCCCTACCCTTCTTTAAATAGTGCCAGAGAATCATTTATGTCCAGCAGTGAGGGCAGACAGAGCCTTGGTTTAATGTCTCACACAAAACAAGGCACCTGTGATAATGCAAACGGACTGCTGCACTGATGTGTCAGCCTAGAGACTTCCAACAAGTACTGAGAGGTTCAGGGCAGGCTCACTGCAAAGTTAAACTAACTCTATTCTGTCCCATTAAGCCAAGTAGCCATAATACAGATTAGAAACGGATAAAGCTCATTCCAAACTGCCCCAGTGGAAATAGCCGATCTCATTGACAGAAAAGTATCTCCAGTGGGGTGTCTACACCACTTCAGATTTGCGGTTCCTGGGCTTTTTCACCTCTCCCAGGAGATCACATGGTTTTGGGTGGGGTGGAGAGTGTGTATACTGTGATAAAAGAGATATCGCAATTGTGTGGGGCAGGCTCGATGGGCCAGCAGATGCTGTCCGTCATTGTTCGTAGAACCGTGATCAACTCAAATCTGCTCTTCTGTGGTTCCAGCTATGAAGTGAATACTTCAAATTGTAGCCCTTACTGTCTCTATGTGACTGGGGTTCCATATGTAGACTAGGCCCATATTGAATTGGCTAATCTCACCCGGAGTAGCATTTGGGGTGGTATAATTAGCCTGGAGCGTCCCTAGGTGAGGAAGTGATTGAGAGAAGGGAATCATTCAGGATTTCCAATCCTAATCACTATCCAGTGACCCCCCACCCACACTCTTTGCAGAAAAAGAGTATGTATGTAGACAAAAGGTGAGGATGGAATTAGGGTCAGCTATGATAGTCTCCCATGGTCGAGTGGTCTGTCTCGGCTATGGTCATTTGTGTGAGGTAGTGGATAACTGCATGTGGATGACATCCCAACAGGTGTCTGGACCTTAGAGCAAGAGCATAAAAGGCAAACAAATTGGAATAAAAAGACATACTGTAACTTTGAGGCATTGCTCACTGTAGCATTACCACTTCAAAATGTGGCAGTCTTATTTTACCCATAAACATATACCTCCCACTGTAATGTATGTACCTGTGAGGATGCTCACAAGTTGGTAGAGCTGTTAAGCTGGGAGTGGCTTAGCCAGTCACGTGACGTTCACAAGACTCAATAAAACCCCAGCCAGTTGGATTCGGGGGATCCACGATGAGGCAGGTGGATGAACTGGTAATGTGTAGTGTGATTGTTAAACTTTTTGCGATTAAACCAACTATTTCTTAATAGCAATATGTTGCTATGAATTCTTAAGCAAAGAACCCATGAAGGAAATACATTACACCCCCATTATGATCTTTTCTCCCATCTTAGTCCTAAAAATACCCACAAATGTCCACAAATTATTTTTCCAGACTGAAGTTCAGCAGGAAGCACAAGCTTTCTTGCAGCTGTAAACATGACATCCTCATCAACGCAGACAAGAACCCCTTGCAGATAGGAGGTAAGCAACAGGCCAAACTACCAACAGAAAAGGGTCAGTTACGTCCTTCCTGATATGGAAAACATTTTGAAATGTCAGGATTGGAATAGGAGGTAGAGTTACAAGCTTGTAGACAAGCTACAAGTACAGATGCCTAGAGATAAGCTTGAATCTTTCTGCAAACAAGGGGACAACATTTCAGGCGCTGATAAGTCTCAGACAATTCCACAGAAGTACAGATGGTGTATTAAACTGCAAAGATACTGCCTAATTTGGGGACATATTGCACCCCTCACCTCCCATACTGGTGTTTAAATCCTGAAACTATTATTTCAGACAAACAGTCGGAACCATACAAGCACGGGCAATCTTGTTTCCTCGATTCCATTCTGAAATAAGCTGTACTTACAACCTGCATAGTAAACAGAATCCGAGTCTGTGATGCTTCAGGCCAAACCCACATCAGGACTTGGTTTCCACCCGGCAATGATTCAAATTTGGGTTGATTCTCACCAATCCAACCCACATTAGATTTGGCTTCTCCCAGACTTGCCTGTAATGCCATTTTATTTGATCTAACTGGATATTTGCAACTGCAGGCAGGCAACCGTGTCAAGGACATCTACTAAAAAGTGGGACAGTTCCACTAATCCACCTACATAGATTCCATTTACTGAGCCCAGATTATGGCACTGGGTTTTAGCAGCCCTGTGGTATTAAAGGTACAGAAACATGCATTTTCTGCAAATCTCCACCGTTCAACTTTCCTAACAAGTGCAACATCTGATTATACACAATTCTTTTGCGCGGATTGAATTTTATCCCAAAATTTGACCAGGCTGGCCCCCGACAACCCCCAAACCCTCACCGGGTTGATTTTACATGATTCTCTGCGCCCATGTAAGCGTAGGCCCTCTCGCATGACAAATCACTGGGTTGGACTCAACATTTTTTTCTTAAATTGAAAACCTTGCTAAACGAACAGGGCCAAAGTGCAGGGCACCAAGGTTAAAAAAAGATTTATTGGGGACAGAAAAAAAACTCTGTCATGGGAAAGGATGAGTTAGAGTAGCTCTCCTTTGACTGGAATTAACACTTCTGCTGACCATGTCTGAACTGTTTTCCTCCAAACCTATTTGCATGTTGAGTTGACAACTCGGAACACAGTAACCCATATATTGCGCACCCAGCTTGCTTTAACCTTGGTTTAACTGTGGTCTTGTGACCAGGTTGGATTGGCCTTGCTCGCTCCAAGTTGATATTGGGTTACACCCATCCCATATTATAATAGTGCCTTTAATGTACGAAAAGGGGAGTGGGAGGGAGGGAGGGGAGTGGGAGGGAGGGAGGGAGGGAGGGAGGGGAGTGGGAGGGAGGGAGGGAGGGAGGGAGGGAGGGAGGGAGGGAGTGGGTGGGAGGGAGGGAGGGGAGTGGGTGGGAGGGAGGGAGGGAGGGGAGTGGGTGGGAGGGAGGGAGGGGAGTGGGTGGAGGGAGGGAGGGGAGTGGGTGGGAGGGAGGGAGGGGAGTGGGTGGGAGGGAGGGAGGGGAGTGGGTGGGAGGGAGGGAGGGGAGTGGGTGGGAGGGAGGGAGGGGAGTGGGTGGGAGGGAGGGAGGGGAGTGGGTGGGAGGGAGGGAGGGGAGTGGGTGGGAGGGGAGTGGGTGGGAGGGGAGGGAGGGGAGTGGGTGGGAGGGGAGGGAGGGGAGTGGGTGGGAGGGGAGGGAGGGGAGTGGGTGGGAGGGGAGGGAGGGGAGTGGGTGGGAGGGAGGGGAGTGGGTGGGAGGGAGGGGAGTGGGTGGGAGGGAGGGGAGTGGGTGGGAGGGAGGGAGGGGAGTGGGTGGGTGGGAGGGGAGGGGAGTGGGTGGGTGGGAGGGGAGGGGAGTGGGTGGGTGGGAGGGGAGGGAGTGGGTGGGTGGGAGGGAGGGAGTGGGTGGGTGGGAGGGAGGGGAGTGGGTGGGTGGGAGGGAGGGGAGTG
>NC_091995.1:87080454-87260454 GCF_044704955.1 Pristiophorus japonicus
ATGTTTAACAATCACACTACACATTACCAGTTCATCCACCGGGCTCACAACCACCTGCCTCATAAGAACAGAAGAATTAGGAACAGGAGTAGGCCATCGAGCCCCTCGAGCCTCATCGTGGATCCACCGAACCCAACTGGCTGGGGTTTTATTGAGTCTTGTGAACATCACGTGACTGGCTAAGCCACTCCCAACTCAACAGCTCTACAACTATTTAAAGTAGAACTTTAAATCAAGCGCCCCATTTTGGCAAGGACACTAGAACCCACAAAATTCCAAATAAAACAGTGATCAAATTTAAAATTTGTGGTTTCCGGTGGGTGATGATGCACTCCAGTCCCTCCGGTGCCCACCTCTCGCAGAAGGCCGCGAGTGTACCGGTGGACACAGCGCGCTACATCTCCAGGGACACCCTGACGCGAACGAGAGGCAGGCAATCGGACTAAACAAGCCCCTCAACCGCCCTCTGCCTGGACCAGTTAATAGCCACCTTGGCCAGGCCCAGGAGCAGCTGACTTGCCCGCTCCTCAAAGATCAGAAGTGTGGGACTGAAGGGCAGCCCCAGAAATCAAGGAACAGCAGCCCCTTGAAATAATGGAAGACGGGCTGCAATCTCACACATTGCACATAAACACGGAACACAGATTCCTCAACAGCTCTATGAGCATGCTCACCGGTGCATACATTACATCAACCATATTGCTGTGGGTCTGACAGGGTAAGGACAGCAGATTTCCTTCTCTAACGCGCACTAGTGACCCAGATGGTTTTTACAACAATCTGGTAGTTTCATGATCACCATTACTGGTCCGAGCTTTTTAATTCCAGATTTATTAAATTAACTGAATTTAAATTCCACAGCTGCCGTGGTGGGATTTGAACTCATGTCTCTGGATCATTAGTCCAGGCCTCTATGATCAGGGGTCCATTAACATTACCACTATGCTACCGTTCCCTCACCTATCTCCCTCAAACACAGTCACAGAAAATTAAGGATAGGTCAACTCAAACATTTGGGGCAGTAAGGCCTGTTGGCTTGTAAGAAAGATTTGCATTTATGTAAATCTACCTTGCTATTTAAGAAAGGAGGGAGAGAAAAACAGGGAACTACAGACATCAGTAGTAGGAAAAATGCTAGAATCTATTATTAACAACATGTATTGATATAGCGCCTTAACGTAGTGAAACAACACGATTAAGGACGTGGTAACAGGGCACTTAGAAAATATTAATCGGATTGGGCAGAGTCAACACGGATTTATGAAAGGGAAATCATGTTTGACAAATCTGTTAAGAGTTTTTGGAGGTTGTAACTAGCAGGATAAGGGAGAACGAGTGGATGTGGTGTATTTGGATTTTCAGAGGACATTCGATAAACATAGAAACATAGAAACATAGAAAATAGGTGCAGGAGCAGGCCATTCAGCCCTTCTAGCCTGCACCGCCATTCAATGAGTTCATGGCTGAACATGCAACTTCAGTACCCCCTTCCTGCTTTCTCGCCATGATCCCCCTAGTAGTAAGGACTTCATCTAACTCCCTTTTGAATATATTTAGTGAATTGGCCTCAACTACTTTCTGTGGTAGAGGATTCCACAGGTTCACCACTCTCTGGGTGAAGAAGTTTCTCCTCATCTCGGTCCTAAATGGCTTACCCCTTATCCTTAGACTGTGACCCCTGGTTCTGGACTTCCCCAACATCGGGAACATTCTTCCTGCATCTAACCTGTCTAAACCCGTCAGAATTTTAAACGTTTCTATGAGGTCCCCTCTCATTCTTCTGAACTCCAGTGAATACAAGCCCAGTTGATCCAGTCTTTCTTGATAGGTCAGTCCCACCATCCCGGGAATCAGTCTGGTGAACCTTCGCTGCACTCCCTCAATAGCAAGAATGTCCTTCCTCAAGTTAGGAGACCAAAACTGTACACAATACTCCAGGTGTGGCCTCACCAAGGCCCTGTACAACTGTAGCAACACCTCCCTGCCCCTGTACTCAAATCCCCTCGCTATGAAGGCCAACATGCCATTTGCTTTCTTAACCACCTGCTGTACCTGCATGCCAACCTTCAATGACTGATGTACCATGACACCCAGGTCTCGTTGCACCTCCCCTTTTCCTAATCTGTCACCATTCAGATAATAGTCTGTCTCTCTGTTTTTACCACCAAAGTGGATAACCTCACATTTATCCACATTATACTTCATCTGCCATGCATTTGCCCACTCACCTAACCTATCCAAGCCGCTCTGTAGCCTCATAGCATCTTCCTCGCAGCTCACACTGCCACCCAACTTAGTGTCATCCGGAAATTTGGAGATACTACATTTAATCCCCTCATCTAAATCATTAATGTACAGTGTAAACAGCTGGGGCCCCAGCACAGAACCTTGCAGTACCCCACTCGTCACTGCCTGCCATTCTGAAAAGTACCCATTTACTCCTACTCTTTGCTTCCTGTCTGACAACCAGTTCTCAATCCACGTCAGCACACTACCCCCAATCCCATGTGCTTTAACTTTGCACATTAATCTCTTGTGTGGGACCTTGTCGAAAGCCTTCTGAAAGTCCAAATATATCACATCAACTGGTTCTCCCTTGTCCACTTTACTGGAAACATCCTCAAAAAATTCCAGAAGATTTGTCAAGCATGATTTCCTTTTCACAAATCCATGCTGACTTGGACCTATCATGTCACCTTTTTCCAAATGCGCTGCTATGACATCCTTAATAATTGATTGCATCATTTTACCCACTACTGAGGTCAGGCTGACCGGTCTATAATTCCCTGTTTTCTCTCTCCCTCCTTTTTTAAAAAGTGGGGTTACATTGGCTACCCTCCACTCGATAGGAACTGATCCAGATTCAATGGAATGTTGGAAAATGACTGTCAATGCATCCGCTATTTCCAAGGCCACCTCCTTAAGTACTCTGGGATGCAGTCCATCAGGCCCTGGGGATTTATCGGCCTTCAATCCCATCAATTTCCCCAACACCATTTCCCGACTAATAAGGATTTCCCTCAGTTCCTCCTCCTTACTAGACCCTCTGACCCCTTTTATATCCGGAAGGTTGTTTGTATCCTCCTTAGTGAATACCGAACCAAAGTACTTGTTCAATTGGTCTGCCATTTCTTTGTTCCCCATTATGACTTCCCCTGATTCTGACTGCAGGGGACCTATGTTTGCCTTTACTAACCTTTTTCTCTTTACATATCTATAGAAACTTTTGCAATCCGCCTTAATGTTCCCTTCAAGCTTCTTCTCGTACTCCATTTTCCCTGCCCTAATCAAACCCTTTGTCCTCCTCTGCTGAGTTCTAAATTTCTCCCAGACCCCGGGTTCGGTGCTATTTCTGGCCAATTTGTATGCCACTTCCTTGGCTTTAATACTATCCCTGATTTCCCTTGATAGCCACGGTTGAGCCACCTTCCCTTTTTTATTTTTACGCCAGATAGGAATGTACAATTGTTGTAGTTCATCCATGCGGTCTCTAAATGTCTGCCATTGCCCATCCACAGTCAACCCCTTAAGTATCATTCGCCAATCTATCCTAGCCAATTCACGCCTCATACCTTCAAAGTTACCCTTCTTTAAGTTCTAGACCATGGTGTCTGAATTAACTGTTTCATTCTCCATCCTAATACAGAATTCCACCATATTATGGTCACTCTTCCCCAAGGGGCCTCGCACAATGAGATTGCTAATTAATCCTCTCTCATTACACAACACCCAGTCTAAGATGGCCTCCCCCCTAGTTGGTTCCTCGACATATTGGTCCAGAAAACCATCCCTTATGCACTCCAGGAAATCCTCCTCCACCGTATTGCTTCCAGTTTGGCTAGCCCAATCTATGTGCATATTAAAGTCACCCATTATAACTGCTGCACCTTTATTGCATGCACCCCTAATTTCCTCACTCCTAGATGCTACACAAGAGGTTATTAAACAAAATTAGGGCTCATGGGATTGGGGTTAATATACTAGCATGGATTCAGGATTGGTCAATGGACAGAAAACAGAGAGTAGGAATAAACGGGTCATTTTCGGGTTGGCAGGTTGTAACTAGTGGGGTACCGCAAGGATCGCTGTTTGGGCCCCAGCTATTCACAATCTATATCAATGATTTGGATGAGGGGACCACATGTAATATATCCAAGTTTGCTGATACAAAGCTCAGTGGGATTGTAAGTTGTGACGAGGATACAAAGAGACTGCAAGGGGATATAGATCGGCTAAGTGAGTGGCTAAGAATGTGGTAAATGGAAGGTACGGCAAGCAGTTAAGAAAGCAAATTGTTATGTCTTGAATAAAGAGATGGTTTGGTCCAAGTGTTTCCTACAGGAGAGTCCATTTGAGAGTTTGACCACAAACACCCTACTCCCCTCTTTAGCCAAAACAGTGCCAAGAAGCCACTTGGGACCTTTTCCATAGTTCAACAAAAATACAGGATAATTTATCTCAATTTCGGGTGACACATTTGCACGATCGTGATATGTATTCTGTTGAAGCCGCCTGCTCTCTACCTGTTCGTGTAGATCAGGGTGGACTAACGAGAGCCTTGTCTTGTGTGCTCTTTTCATAAGTAGTTCAGCGGGAGGGACCCCAGTGAGCGAGTGGGGTCTTGTGCGGTAACTGAGCAGGACTCGGGATAAGCGAGTCTGCAGTGAGCCTTCAGTTACCCTTTTCAAGCTCTGCTTGATTATTTGAACGGCTCGCTCTGCCCGACCGTTGGCCGCTGGTTTAAACGGGGCCGATGTGATATGTTTGATCCAATTGCGGGTTATGAACTCCTTGAACTCGGCACTGGTAAAGCTCGGCCCATTGTCACTTACAAGGACGTCAGGCAGGCCGTGCGTGGAAAACATGGCCCGTAGGTTTTCAATGATGGTAGTGGACGTGCTTGCCGACATTATCACACATTCAATCCATTTGGAGTACACATCTACAACCACTAAGAATATTTTTCCCAAGAATAGTCGACATGGACCCTGGATCACGGTTTGGAGGGCCAGGACCATAAACTTACTGGCGCCTCCCTGGGTGCATTGCTTAACTGTGAACATGTATTACATTTGTGCACACAGGACTCTAAGTCCGCATCGATACTTGGCCACCACACGTGGGGTCTGGCTATTGCTTTCATCATTACAATGCCTGGGTGGGTGCTGTGGAGTTCACTAATGAAAGTGTCACTACCCTTTTTTGTCACCACTACCCGATTACCCCATAGGAGGCAGTCTGCCTGTATAGACATTTCATCTTTGCGCCGTTGGTACAGCTTTATTTCTTCCTGCATCTCTAACGGGACACTAGACCAGCTCCCATGGAGCACACAGTTTTTTACTAAGGACAGTAAGGGGTCCTGGCTCATCCAGGTTCTAATCTGTCGGGCGGTAACGGGTGATTGCTCACTCTCCAATGCTTCCATTACCATGACTAAATCTGCGGGCTGTGCCTTCTCCACCCCCGTGGTGGGCAATGGCAGCCTGCTGAGAGCAGCGGCACAGTTTTCTGTGCCTGGCCTGTGGCGGATAGCGTAGTTGTATGTGGATAACGTGAGCGCCCATCTCTGGATGCGGGCCGATGCATTCGTATTTATCCCCTTGCTTTCAGAAAAGAGGGATATAAGCGGCTTAAGGTCGGTTTCCAATTCAAATTTGAGCCCGAACAGATATTGATGCGTTTTCTTTATCCCATAAAAACACGCTAATGCTTCTTTTTCGATCATACTGTAGGTCCTCTCGGCCTTAGACAGACTTCTGGATGCATAAGCAACCGGTTGCAATTTCCCAAATTCATTGGCTTGTTGCAATACACACCCGACCCCGTACGACGACGCATCGGAGGTGGGAGCTCGAGGTGCGTGGTGAGGCCTATAAAGGCCCAGCGGCTGCGAGAGGCAGCGGCAGATCGGAGGTGGGAGCTCGAGGTGCGTGGTGAGGCCTATAAAGGCCCAGCGGCTGCGAGAGGCAGCGGCAGATCGGAGGTGGGAGCTCGAGGTTTGTGGTGAGGCCTATAAAGGCGGAGCTTGTGCAGCTCCAGCCGGGAGAAAAAGCAAAAAAGAAGTAGAAAGGAATCAAAAGGTGACGTCACAGCCATAGGGGTAAGTGATTGGCTGGTGATTGGTGAGTAGCTTTTCTTTTTCTTTTTTATATCAGTAAGTAACCTGTTAACATTGTTGTCGCCAAATTAAGTGTATCTAAGGGTTAAGTCATGGCAGGAGAGCTCGGTCACGTGATATGCTCCTCCTGTACCATGTGGGAACTCAGGGACACTTCTGGTGTCCCTGACGACTACGTGTGCAGGAAGTGTATCCGCCTCCAGCTCCTGACGGTCCGCGTCACGGAATTGGAGCTGAGGGTGGATTCACTCTGGAACATCCACGATGCTGAGAATGACGTGAGTAGACGTGTAGCGAGTTGGTCTTACCGCAGGAGAAGGGTCCACAGCCAGATAGGGAATGGAAGACCAGCAGGAAGAGCAGTGCAAGGAAAGTAGTGCAGGGGTCACCCTGCAAAACACAGATACACCGCTTTGAGTACTGTTGAGGGGGATGACTCATCAGTGGAGGGCAGCAGCAGCCAAGTTCATGGCACCGTGGCTGGCTCTGTTGCACAGGAGGGCAGGAAAAAGAGTGGGAGAGCGATAGTGATAGGGAATTCGATTGTAAGGGGAATAGATAGGCGTTTCTGCGGCCGCAACTGAGACTCCAGGATGGTATGTTGCCTCCCTGGTGCAAGGGTCAAGGATGTCTAGGAGCGGGCGCAGGACATTCTGAAAAGGGAGGGAGAACAGCCAGTTGTCGTGGTGCACATTGGTACCAACGACATAGGTAAAAAAAAGGATGAGGTCCTACAAGACGAATTTAAGGAGCTAGGAGCTAAATTAAAAAGTAGGACCTCAAAAGTAGTAATCTCGGGATTGCTACCAGTGCCACGTGCTAGTCAGAGTAGGAATCGCAGGATAGCGCAGATGAATACGTGGCTTGAGCGGTGGTGCAGCAGGGAGGGATTCAAATTCCTGGGGCATTGGAACCGGTTCTGGGGGAGGTGGGACCAGTACAAACTGGACGGTCTGCACCTGGGCAGGACCGGAACCAATGTCCTAGGGGGAGTGTTTGCTAGTGCTGTTGGGGAGGAGTTAAACTAATATGGCAGGGGGATGGGAAACAATGCAGGGAGACATAGGGAAACAAATTGGAGACAGAAGCAAAAGACAGAAAGGAGATGAGTAAAAGTGGAGGGCAGAGAAACCCAAGGCAAAAAACAAAAAGGGCCAATGTACAGCAAAATTTTAAAGGGTCAAAGTGTAATAAAAAGGCAAGCCTGAAAGCTCGGTGCCTCAATGCGAGGAGTATTCGGAACCCAGGAGAGGGCTCTGAGCTAGTTAGAGTGAGTGAGAGTGCAGATGAACAGGACCCCAAGAAAGAATGCAAAAGGCAGGAGGCAACAGAACAGAGTAGCACTGGGGTAAGTGTGAACCACAAGGTGATAGGAAGGGGCTGCAGGAGGGGTCAAAACTAAAAATCATGGTTTAAAAACTAGTATTAAAACACTCTACCTAAACGCACGCAGCATTCGAAATAAAGTAAATGAGTTGACGGCACAAATCATTACAAATGGGTAAGATTTGGTGGCCATTACAGAAACGTGGTTGCAGTGTGGCCAAGACTGGGAATTAAACATACAGGGGTATCTGACAATTCGGAAGGATAGACAAGAAGGGAAAGGAGGTGGGGTAGCTCTGTTAATAAAGGAAGATATCAGGGCAGTTGTGAGAGAAGATATTGGCTCGAATGAACAAAATGTTGAATCGTGGTGGGTGGAGATTAGAGATAGTAAGGGGAAAAAGTCACTGGTGGGCGTAGTTTATAGGCCCCCAAATAATAACTTCACGGTGGGGCGGACAATAATCAAGGGAATAATAGAGGCCAGTGAAAAAGGAACGGCAGTAATCAAGGGGGATTTTAACCTACATATTGATTGGTCAAATCAAATCGCACAGGGTAGCCTTGAGGAGGAATTCATAGAATGCATACGGGATTGTTTCTTAGAACAGTATGTTACAGAACCGACAAGGGAGCAAGCTATCTTAGATCTGGTCCTGTAAAATGAGACAGGAATAATAAACGATCTCCTAGTAAAAGATCCTCTCGGAATGAGTGATCACAGTATGGTTGAATTTGTAATACAGATTGAGGGTGAGGAAGTAGTGTCTCAAGCGAGCATACTATGCTTAAACAAAGGGGACTACAGTGGGATGAGGGCAGAGTTAGCTAAAGTAGACTGGGAACACAGACTAAACGGTGGCACAATTGAAGAACAGTGGAGGACTTTTAAGGAGCTCTTTCATAGTGCTCAACACAAATATATTCCAGTGAAAAAGAAGGGCGGTAAGAGAAGGGATAACCAGCCGTGGATAACCAAGGAAATAAAGGAGAGTATCAAATTAAAAACCAATGTGTATAAGGTGGCCAAGGTTAGTGGAAAACTAGAAGATTGAAAAAATTTTAAACGACAGCAAAGAATGACTAAGAAAGCAATAAAGAAAGGAAAGATAGATTACGAAAAATATAAAAGCAGATAGTAAAAGCTTTTACCGATATATAAAACGGAAGAGAGTGACTAAAGTAAATGTTGATCCCTTAGAAGATGAGAAGGGGGATTTAATAATAGGAAATGTGAAAATGGCTGAGACCTTAAACAATTATTTTGCTTCGGTCTTCACAGTGGAAGACATAAAAACCATGCCAAAAATTGCTGGTCACGGGAATGTGGGCAGGGAGGACCTTGAGACAATCACTATCACTAGGGAGGTAGTGCTGGACAGGCTAATGGGACTGAAGGTAGACAAGTCCCCTGGTCCTGATGAAATGCATCCCAGGGTATTAAAAGAAATGGCGGAAGTTATAGCAGATGCATTCGTTATAGTCTACCAAAATTCTCTAGACTCTGGGGAGGTACCAGTGGAATGGAAAGCAGCTAATGTAACGCCTCTGTTTAAAAAAGGGGGCAGACAAAAGGCAGGCAACTATAGGCCGGTTAGTTTAACATCTGTAGTGGGGAAAATGCTTGAAGCTATCATTAAGGAAGAAATAGCGGGACATCTAGATAGGAATAGTGCAATCAAGCAGACGCAACATGGATTCATGAAGGAGAAATCATGTGTAACTAATTTACTGGAATTCTTTGAGGATATAACGAGTATGGTGGATAGAGGTGTACCGATGGATGTGGTGTATTTATATTTCCAAAAGGCATTCGATAAGGTGCCACACAAAAGGCTACTGCAGAAGATAAAGATACGTGGAGTCAGAGGAAATGTATTAGCATGGATCAAGAATTGGCTGGCTAACAGAAAGCAGAGAGTCGGGATAAATGGGTCCTTTTCAAGTTGGAAATCTGTGGTTAGTGGTGTGCCACAGGGATCGGTGCTGGGACCACAACTGTTTACAATATATATAGATGACCTGGAAGAGGGAACAGAGTGTAGTGTAACAAAATTTGCAGATGACACAAAGATTAATGGGAAAGCGGGTTGTGTAGAGGACACAGAGAGGCTGCAAAGAGATTTGGATAGGTTAAGCAAATGGGCTAAGGTTTGGCAGATGGAATACAATGTCGGAAAATGTGAGGTCATCCACCTTGGAAAAAAAAACAGTAAAAGGGAATATTATGTGAATGGGGAGAAATTACAACATGCTGCGGTGCAGAGGGACCTGGGGGATCCTTGTGCATGAATCCCAAAAAGTTAGTTTGCAGGTGCAGCAGGTAATCAGGAAGGCGAATGGAATGTTGGCCTTCATTGCGAGAGGGATGGAGTACAAAAGCAGGGAGGTCCTGCTGCAACTGTACAGGGTATTGGTGAGGCCGCACCTGGAGTACTGCGTGCAGTTTTGGTCACCTTACTTAAGGAAGGATATACTAGCCTTGGAGTGGGTACAGAGACGATTCACTAGGCTGATTCCGGAGATGAGGGGGTTACATTATGATGATAGATTGAGTAGACTGGGTCTTTACTCGTTGGAGTTCAGAAGGATGAGGGGTGATCTTATAGAAACATTTAAAATAATGAAAGGGATAGACAAGATCGAGGCAGAGAGGTTGTTTCCACTGGTCGGGGAGACTAGAACTAGGGGGCACAGCCTCAAAATACGGGGGAGCCAATTTAAAACCGAGTTGAGAAGGAATTTCTTCTCCCAGAGGGTTGTGAATCTGTGGAATTCTCTGCCCAAGGAAGCAGTTGAGGCTAGCTCATTGAATGTATTCAAATCACAGATAGATAGATTTTTAACCAATAAGGGAATTAAGGGTGACGGGGAGCGGGCGGGTAAGTGGAGCTGAGTCCACGGCCAGATCAGCCATGATCTTGTTGAATCAGGCTCGAGGGGCTAGATGGCCTACACCTGTTCCTAATTCTTATGTTCTTATGTTCTTATGTTCTTATCACATGCTAGTACCAAACACTTACATGGATCATACAACACATGCAATTTGTTTGAACATAACAGCTTCCTAGCTTTGTCAAAGGCATTTTCTTGGCTTTTACCATGTAAAGTCCTTACTCTACAGCATGAAACCACACGAGGCCTCTCTGTGACCTTATCTCTTTATTACAGGACTCCAGAAGTGATGACCCTACGTGGGACCTCCCTTTATATACCTGTGTGATCAGGTAAGGAGTGTCTCCCACAAGTTCACCCCCTGTGGTCAAGGTGTGCATCTAAGTTGAGTGTATACAGTAATACAGTGGTGTTACATTGTAGTTACAAACATGAAATCACCTCCCCCCCTCACCCCCCCCCCCCCAAAGTCTTACTGGGATCATAGGTTCAGTCTTTCAGGTGGTCTACACTCCCTCGTGGAGGGCCACAGTTGGGGCTCTGGTTGTTGGACACTGACGTGGGTGTCTGTCACCTGTGGTGATTCCGGCGTGTCTGGACTAACCTCAGGGACTGTGCATTCCTCTGATTGCTTTTGTTGCTCGTTCGCTGGTGGTAGTGTGAGCTCCATCTCATGGTCTTCTTCAGGTTCCTCCGTGTCCATGCTGAACCTTTTTTTTACTTGGTCCAGATGCTTACGGCATATCTGGCCATTGTTGAGTTTTATCACGATGATCCTATTCCCCTCTTTGCCAATTACAGTGCCCTCAAGCCATTTGGGCCCCATGGTGTGATTGAGGACGAATACAGGATCATTTATTTCTATACATCTCCCCCTTGAATTTCGGTCATGGTACTCGTTTTGTGACTTGCGCTTGCCCTCAACTATGTCGGTCAGGACTGGGTGGATGAGGGACAACCGAGTTTTGAGTGTCCATTTCATGAGTAGCTCTGCGGGCGGGACCCCCGTGAGCAAGTGCGGCCGGGATCTATAGGCCAACAGGAGGTGCGATAGGTGGCATTATAGGGAGGGTCCTTGAATCCTGAGCATACCTTGCTTAATGATTTGGACTGCCCGTTCCGCCTGGCAATTGGAGGCCGGCTTGAACAGCGCAGTCCTGACGTGGTTGATGCTATTGCCCGACATAAACTCCCGGAATTCATAGCTCGTGAAACACGGGCCATTGTCACTAAGCAGGATGTCCGGCAAGCCATGGGTTGCAAAGATCACATGCAGGCTTTCCACGGTGGTGGATGATGTGCATGAATTCAGGATGATGCACTCGATCCATTTCGAGTACGCATCTACTATAATGAGGAATATCTTCCCCATGAACGGGCCCGCGTAGTCAATGTGAATGCGTGACCATGGTTTGGTGGGCCAGGACCACGGGCAGAGCGGGGCCTCCCTGGGGGCATTACCCAGCTGGGCACAGGACGTGCACCTGCGAACACAGTGTTCCAGATCTGAATCAATTCCAGGCCACCAAACGTGTGACCGGGCAATGGCCTTCATCATCACAATGCCTGGGTGCTCGCTGTGGAGTTCCCTGATGAATGCCTCCCTACCCTTCTGGGGCATGGCTACCCGGCTGCCCCATAGTAGGCAGTCGGCTTGGATGGAGAGATCATCCATCCGCCTGTGGAATGGTCTGACCTCCTCGGGGCATGCTCCGTGTGCGGACGCCCAATCCCCAGTCAGGACACATTTCTTAATCAAGGATAGGAGGGGATCTCTGTTGGTCCAGATTTTGATCTGGCGGGCTGTGATGGGGGAGCCTGTACTGTCAAAGGCATCGACAGCCATGACCATCTCAGCGCTTTGCTCCGCTGCCCCCTTGGTGGTGGCCAGTGGGAGCCTGCTGAGCGCGTCAGCGCAATTTTCAGTGCCGGGCTGATGCCGGATGGAGTAGTCATAAGCAGCTAGCATGAGGGCCCATCGCTGTATGCGAGCTGATGTGTTGGCATTGACAGCCTTGCTGTCTGACAACAGTGATGTGAGTGGCTTGTGGTCCATCTCGAATTCAAACTTCCTACCGAAGAGATACTGATGCATTTTTTTTTACACCATAGACACATGCAAGCGCTTCCTTCTCGACCATGCCATATCCCCGTTCTGCTTGAGAGAGCGACCTGGAGGCATAAGCCACAGGTTGTAGCTGACCCTCAGCATTACCCTACGCACCCAACCCCATAGGACGATGCATCACATGTCAGAACTAAATGTTTACATGGGTCGTACAGGGTCAACAATTTGTTTGAACAAAGTAGGTTTCGTGCCCGATCAAAAGCCCGTTCCTGACAGTCCCCCAAAACCAATCGTAACCCTTACGCAGAAGCACGTGTAGCGGCTCCAACAACGTGCTCAAGTTCGGCAGAAAGTTCCCGAAATAGTTCAACAGTCCCAGGAATGAACGCAACTCTGATGTAATGCAGGGCCTGGGTGTTTTGGATTCGCTGGGCCGAATCCCATCTGCAGCAACCCTCCTGCCCAGAAACTCAACCTCAGGAGCTAAAAACACACATTTAGACTTCTTGAGTCGCAGGTCTACCCGGTCCAGTCAGCGTAGCACCTCCTCCAGATTGTGGATGTGTTCCTCGGTGTCTCGACTGTGATGAGGATGTCGTCCTGGAATACGATCGTTCCCGGAATGGATTTAAGCAGGCTTTCCATGTTACGTTGAAAAATCGCGGCCGCTGATCGAATGTCAAATGGCACCTGTTATACGCAAACAGTTCCTTGTGCGTGGTGATGGTGGTCAGTAGTTTGGATTCGTCGGCCAGTTCCTGGGTCATGTAGGCTGAAGTGAGGTTTAACTTGGTGAACAGCTTGCCGCCTGCCAGCGTGGCGAAAAGGTCCTCCGCTCTCGGGAGTGGGTATTGATCTTGTTGGGACACCCGATTGATGGTGGCCTTGTAGTCGCCACAGATCCTGACAGAGCCATCCGCTTTTAGAACGGGAACGATGGGGCTCGCCCAGTCGCTGAATTCAACAGGCGAGTTGATGCCCTCTCGCAACAGCCGGTCTAATTCGCTCTCGATTTTTTCCCACATCACATACGGCACTGCTCTGGCTTTGTGGTGCACTGACCTGGCATCCAGGGTGATGTGTATCACTACTTTAGTGCCTTTGAAAGTCCCGATGCCCGGTTGAAATAGTGACTCGAACTGTTGTAGGACTTGTGAGCACGAACTTCGCTCCACCGAGGACATTGCGTGAACATCCCCCCATTTCCAGTTCATCTCGGCTAACCAGCTCCTCCCCAATAGACCGGGACCATTGCCCGAGACAATCCAGAGTGGCAGCCGGTTCACTGATCCATTGTGTGTGACAGCCATCAATGCACTGCCTAGCACCGGAATGATTTCCTTGGTGTAAGTCCATAATTGTGTCTCAAGACGTTCTAATTTGGGTCTACTGGCTTTGAGTGGCCATAGCTTCTCGAATTGTTGAACGCCCATGAGTGACTGGCTGGCCCCAGTGTCCAGCTCCATGTGTACTGGGATGCCGTTCAATAAAACCCTCATCATCATTGGTGGCGTTTTGGTGTATGAACTGTGAATATTCGCCACATGGACCCGCTGAACCTCGGCGTCCATCGATTTGCCCCAACAGTTATCCTGCCTCACAGAACCCTCTTCTGGTCCCTCTATCTCATATATCAGTCTGGTTGCAGGTTTTCTACACATTCAAGCTAAATGGCCACTGAGATGGCAGTTTCTGCAGACAAAATGTTGGAATCTGCAAGATCTGGCTGAGTGTTTTCCCCCACACCTCCAGCATGAGTTAAAGTTTCCATTGTTGGGGACAAAGGGACTATGGCCAGGAATTCCGTGCTGACTGTCCCTTTGACTGCTCTTAAGTACCCTATTAGTGGGTGTCAATGGCCCTATCCCGGGCCGCATTGTCCACTGTGATGGCGTGAATGTCCGTTCAGCCTGCCATTGTCTCTGTTGAGATCCTGCTCTGGGATCTGTTGCTGCCTGGTAAATGTCGGACTGCCCCTGCCTGCCTGCGGGGCTCTGAGTAGCATTGAGGACGTTGACTCCCTGATCCATCGCTGCGTTAGAGACAGAATTGCGCGCGTAAATCATTTTTGTCTCTTCCTCCCCCGCCATGAAAGTCTGAGCTAACAACGCTGCCACTTCCAAGGTCAAGTCCTTGGTCTCAATTAACTTGCGGAAAATTACCGCATGACCGATACCCTTGATGAAGAAGTCCCTTAGCATCTCCCCCCTGCAGGCATCTGTGAACTTACAGAGGCTGGCCTGAGGACCGCTACAAAGTCCGGTATGCTCTGACCTTCACGACGTCGGTGGGTGTAGAATCTGTGTCGAGCCATGTGTATGCTGCTCGCCGGTTTGAGGTGCTCCCTGATTAATTTGCTGAGCTCTTCAAAGGTTTTGTCCGCCAGCTTTTCGGGTGCCAGTAAGTCCTTCATGAGTGCGTAAGTCTTTGGCCCGCAGCTGGTCAGGACACGAGCCCGTCGCTGGTCGGCCGCTGCATCCCCCAGCCAGTCTTTAGTTACGAAGTTTTGCTGAAGCCTCTCGACAAAATCGTCCCAGTCTTCCCCAACACAATACCGTTCCTCTGTGCTACCGGTGGCCATTCTCGTGGGTCATGAATTCCCGTTTCTCGTCGCCAATGTAAAGTCCTTACTCTACAGCATGAAACCACACGAGGCACATTCCAGGGACAAGGCCACTCTGTAACATTAGCTCTTTATTACAGCACTCCAGAAGTGATGACCCTGCGTGGGACCTCCCTTTATATACCTGTGTGATCAGGTAAGGAGTGTCTCCCACAAGTTCACCCCCTGTGGTCAAGGTTTGCATCTAAGTTGAGTGTATACAGTAATACAGTGGTGTTACATTGTAGTTACAAACATGACATACCCCATACCCATTCATCTCCTTTATGCAGTAAAGAGTGCAGGGGTTCTAACAATGTGCTAAGACCCGATAAGAAGTTACCAAAATAGTTCAGGAGTCCTAGAAACGATTGTAGCTCCGTCACGTTCTGTGGTCTCGGTGCGTTCTCGATTGCCTCCGTCTTCGACTCGGAGGAACTGATGCCGTCCGCCGCGATTCTTCTCCCCAGGAACTCCACTTCAGGCGCCAGGAAAACGCACTTCGAGCGTTTTAGCCTGAGCCCCACATGATTAAGCCGACTAAGAACCTCCTCCAGGTTCTGCGGGTGCTCGACGGTGTCCCGACCTGTAACCAAGACGTCGTCCTGGAAGACCACGGTGTGCGGGACCGACTTCAGCAAGCTTTCCATGTTCCTCTGGAATATCGCCGCGGATGATTGAATCCCAAACCGGCATCTGTTGTAAATGAAGATCCCTTTGTGCGTGTTGATGCAGGTGAGGCCTTTCGATGATTCCTCCAGCTCCTGCGTCATGTAGGCCGAGGTCAAGTCCAGCTTTGTGAACATTTTCTCTCCCGCCAGCATCGCAAATTGGTCGTCTGCCTTTGGTAGCGGGTATTGATCCTGCAGCGAGAAACGATTGATAGTTACTTTGTAATCACCACAGATTCTGACGGTGCCGTCTCCCTTGAGGACTGGAACAATCGCACTCATTGAATTCGATCGGCGAAATGATGCCCTCTCATTGCAGCCTGTCCAGCTCGATCTCCACCCTCTCTCTCATCACGTAAGGTACCGCTCTCGCCTTGTGATGGATGGGTCGTGCCCCCGGAATCAAATGGATCTGCACTTTTGCTCCTTGGAACTTTCCGATGCCTGGTTCGAATAGCGAGGGGAACTTGTTTAGGACCTGGGCACATGAGATGTCGTCGACGGACGAAAGCGCTCAGATGTTGTCCCAGTTCCAGCGTATCTTTCCCAGCCAGCTCCTGCCAAACAGCGTGGGGTCATCGCCCAGTATCACCCAGAGTGGTAACTCGTGCACCGCTCCGTCGGAGGAGATCTTTACTGTAGCACTGCCGATTACAGGAATCAGTTCCTTTGTATACGTTCTCAGTTTATTACGAATGGGAGTCAGGACTGGCCTTGAGGCCTTGCTGCACCACAACTTATCGAAAGTCTTTTTGCTCATTATGGACTGGCTTGCGCCCGTGCCCAGCTCCATGGACACCGGGAGTCCATTTAATTCAACCTTCAGCATTATCGGGGGACACTCTGTGGTAAATGTGTGCACCCCATATACCTCTGCCTCCTTGGTCTGAGGCTCTGGTTCGTCATGATCCACCATGGATCTGTCCTCCTCTGCAACATGGTGGTTTGCAGGATTAGCAGGGTTTGTAGCTCGCCTGCACATACGTTGGAGGTGTCCCATTGTTCCACAGCCCTTGCAAACGTATCTTTTGCAGCGGCATGAATGGAAACGATGATCACCCCCGCAGCGCCAACAAGGTGTTAATGGCCTTGTATTCATCACCCTTGATGGTGGACTCGGAGTCATCTGCGGACGTGCAGCTGCAGGTATGTAGGTCCTGCCTGTACATTTCGATTCGAAAACAACATTACTTTGTTCACAGTACTTGCAGCAATGATTGTGTGCTGAGAAATTTGTTTGGTTTTGTCACTGGTGGCGATAAACGCCTGGGCTATCGCTATGGCTTTACTCAAGGTTGGGGTCTCTACAGACAAAAGTTTGCAAAGTATTACTTCATGGCCAATGCCAAGTACAAAGAAGTTCCTGAGCATGTGCTGCAAGTGTCCTTCAAATTCGCAATGTCCTTAGCTCGGCGACGTAGCTCGCCATTTCCTGGCCTTCAGACCTCTTGTACGTGTAGAACCCATATCTCGCCATCAGAACGCTATCCTTCCCGGACCAGTGTGCACAACTCATTGTACAACTTGTCTGTGGGTTTCGCTGGAGCGAGCAGATTTTTCATGAGGCCATACGCTGGTGCCTCGCAAATGGTGAGAAGGTTCGCCCTTCGTTTGGCAGTGTTCGCTTCTCCTTCCAGCTCGTTGGCCACGAAGTATTGGTCGAGTCGCTCCACAAAGGTTTCCCAATCATCTCCCTCTGAAAATTTCTCCAGGATGCCCACGGTTCTCTGCATTGTTGCGGTGGGTTTCGTCATTTGTATCTCGTCGCCAGTTGTTAGGTCTTGAATGAAGAGTCAGACTAGATACTGCGAGCTCAAAGTAAGGTGTGACCATAGTCCTTTATTACAGATCTCAGAGTGCCTCTCCAGCCTGTGAGGCCTCCTTATATACAGGTGCTCCCAAGGATTGTGGCTAGACATGGTATTTACACGTTTACATATATAACACAAATGGTATGTTGGCCTTTATTACAAGAAGATTTGAATATAAGAGTAAAGCTGTTTTACTGCAATTATACAGGGCCCTGGTGACACCACACCTGGAGCAGTGTGCACAGTTCTGGTCTCCTTTCCTAAGGAAGGATATACTTGTCATAGAGAGAGTGCAACGAAGGTTCACCAGACTGATTCCTGGGATGGGGAGATTGTCCTATGAGGAGAGATTGAGCAGACTAGGCTGATATTCTCTAGAGTTTAGAAGAATGAGAGGTGATCTCACTGAAGCATGTAAAATTCTTACAGGGCTTGACAGGGTAGATGCAGGGAGGATGTTTCCCCCGGGCTGGGGAGTCTAGAACCAGGGGTCACAGTCTCAGGATAAGGAGTTGGCCATTTAGGACTGAGATGAGGAGAAATTTCTTCACTCAGAGGGTGGTGAATCTTTGCAATTCTCTACCCAGAGGGCTGTAGAGGCTCAGTCTTTGAGTACGTTCAAGACAGAGATCGATAGATTTTGGATATTAAGGGAATCAAGGGATATGGGGATAGGGAAGGAAATAAATTACTTTTGAACTGTTGGAAACGTGCGCACAGCAAGCTCCCACAAACAGCAAAGTGATAATGACCAGATAATTATGAAAGAAAGACTTACATTGTGTGGGTAAGGCTTGATGGACAGCTAGTCCTTTTGTGCCCCTCAATTTTGTATGTCATATAGAATTATAAAGCACCTTTCTCAACCTCAGAATGTGACAAAGCACTTAACATTGACTGAAGTACTTTTAAGTGTAGTCACAGTTATAACACAGCAGTCAAATTGCGCACAGCAAGCTCCCACAAACAGCAAAGTGATAATGACCAGATAATCTTTGTTATGATGATTGAGGGATAAATATTGGCCAGGACACTGGGGATAACTTCCCTGCTCTTCGAACTAGTGCCCAAGAGAACAGAAGGGGGCCTCGGTTTATCGTCTCATCTGAAAGACGACACCTCCAACAGTGCAGTACTCCCTCAGCACTGCACTGGTGTGTCAGCCTAGATTTTGTGCTCAAGTCTCTGGAGTGGATCTTCAACCCACAACCTTTTGGTTCAGAGACGAGAGTGCTGCCCACTGAGCCACGGTTGACAATGAATAAGTTAAATTCTGTTTTTATTAAAAAGGTTGGAAACATTCGGCAGATCACGCAATGACCACGCATGCACGGGAAACGAAATAGAATGACCTGTAAAGTGTGGAAGTGGAGAACATGATATGGTTAAATGCCAGGTGACTGACCCTGAAATGAGCTCTCGGCCACATATCCACAGCAGAACTAAGACCGCCGATTTCCACCTCGGTAACATCACCCGTCTCCGCCCCTGCCTCAGCTCATCCGCTGCTGAAGCCCTCATATGTGCCTTTGTTACCCCAAGACTTGAATATTCCAACGCACTCCTGGCCGGCCTCCCACATCCTACCCTACGTAAACTAGAGGTGATCCAAAACTCAGCAGCCCGTGTCCTAACTCGCTCCAAGTCCCGCTCACCCATCACCCCCTGTGCTCGCTGACCCGTTAAGCAACGCCTCGATTTCAAAATTCTCCCTCCATGGCCTCGCCCCTCCCTATCTCTGTAATCGCCTCCAGCCCCACAATCCCCCCATGTCTGCGCTCCTCTAATTCTGCCCTCTTGAGCATCCCTGATTATAATCGTTCAACCATCGGTGGCCGTGCCTTCTGTTGCCTGGTCCCCAAGCTCTGGAACTCCCTCCCTAAACCTCTCCGCCTCTCTGCCCTCCTTTAAGATGCTCCTTAAAACTATCTCTTTGACCAAGCTTTTGGTCACCAGCGCTAATATCTCCTTACATGGCTCGGTCTCAAATATCGTTTTATTACGCCCCTGTGAAGCGCCTTGGGATGTTATATAAAGAAGCTATATAAATGCAGGTTGCTGTTGAATCATTGACCTGCGACAGATGCTGCCTGAACTGCCGTGTGTTTGCAGCATTTTCTCTCCCCATGTCGAGTTTCCAGCGCCTGCAGCATTTTGCTTTTGATCCATTTTTATTAAAGCTGATTACGGGGTTTTCCAGGCTGCTTACCGTGTGTTTTAGAGATTGTATTCCTGGAATAGGTGCAACGTTTCCATATAATGCTGGAAAGACCCAGATCTCCCTCTCTGCACCACGACCCATCATCATAGGCAGTCCCTCGGAATCGAGGAAGACTTACTTCCACTCTAAACATGAGTCCGTAGGTGGCTGAACAGTCCAATACGAGAGCCACAGTCCCTGTCACAGGTGGGACAGACAGTGGTTGAGGGAAAGGGTGGGTGGGACTGGTTTGCCGCACGCTCTTTCCGCTGCCTGCGCTTGATTTCTGCATGCTCTCGGCGACGAGACTCGAGGTGCTCAGGGCCCTCCCGGATGCACTTCCTCCACTTAGGGCGGACTGGTCTTTGGCCAGGGACTCCCAGGTGTCGGTGGGGATGTTACACTTTATCAGGGAGGCTTTGAGGGTGTCCTTGTAATGTTTCCTCTGCCCACCTTTGGCTCGTTTGCCGTGAAGGAGCTCCGAGGTAGAGCGCTTGCTTTGGGTCTGGCATGCGGACAATGTGGCCCGCCCAGCACTATCCACAACCACCTCAGCTTGACATTAAATTGCGGCGTGAATATAAGACAATAAATATATTTGGCCCCCGCCAAAACTCCACTTCTTGCCACTGACTCCATCCCTCTTTTTAGTTGGTTTACTTGTCATCCCTCTTATTTGACCCATTGCTAACCTTTAAATCCCATAACCTTGCAACACCATGACCACTAATTTTCACCTCCATAACTTCACCCACCTCCTGCCTAAATCATCCTGCTTTTGTCCCTCCAGTCTTAATGCCTCCACTGCCTCCTCTCCACCCTAATCTCCACCCTAATTAAACTCTCAACGCACCCAAAACTCCTCTGCCTTTACCCTGTCTGGCACTAAACTCCATTTGCTCAACACCCTGCTCCTCACTGCTGAACACAGGCTCTCTCATCCCCAAAGTATAATCCTTGTCCACATCTGCAAATTATTCAACCTACCCACCTCGGCAAGGGTCTCTAATCTGTACATTCCTCTCCCTCGGGACAGAATAGACAGAGGGAAACGGTTCCCACTGGCGGACGGGTGGAGAACCAGAGGACACAGATTCAAGGCGACGGAAGAAGAAACGTGTTTCACGCAGCGAGTGTTTAGGATCTGGAATGCGCTGCCTGAGAGAGTGGTGGAGGCAGACTCAATCGCGGTTTTCAAAAGGGAGTTGGATAAGTAACTGAAGGGCTACGGGGAAAGGGCGGGGGGAGTAGGACTGGCTGAAGTGCTCTTGCAGAGAGCCGGCACGGGCTCGCCGGGCCGAATGGCCTCCTTCTGTGCTGTAACCGTTCTATGAACCTATGATTCTACTCTACCAATTACTGGCATAGCTTCCACACATCTCTACTCTCTGGATCTCCCTCCCTAAACCCCTCCGCCTTGCTATCTTTCAAAGTTTTTTTTTGAACCAACTTTTTTGATCATCTGTCTTTCGGCTGAGGCCCCCACCTGCCCTCTCAGACGGACGTAAACGATCCCACGGCACTATTTGGAAGAAGAGCAGGGGGAGTTATCCCCGGTGTCCTGGGGCCAATATTTATCCCTTAACATCACTAAACAGAACCCAGATTATCTGGTCGTTATCACGTTGCTGCTTGTGGGAGCTTGCTGTGCGTAAACTGGCTGCCGCGTATCCTACATCACCACAGTGACGACACTTCAAAAGTTCTTAATTGGCTGAGAAGCGCTTTGGGACGTCCTGAGGTTGTGAAAGGCGCTATATAAATGCAAGTCTTTCTTTGTTAACTCTCCTGCAAAGGCTCATTGTCCATTCACTTTCGTCCTGTGTTCAGTGTCTCGGGAGTTTTTATGGCAATAAAGGCTCTGTATAAATGCAACTTTGTCCTTGTGTATTGCAAGGCAGTAATCTCTGCCATACTTTCCCCTTCCCCCATCTTCATTGAACTGTCACCACCCTTCCTTTCATAGCATTATGACTCTCTCATGGCCAAGTTAGTTTCCTTCCTATTGCGTGACTATTGGTGGTGAAAGAGACATCCCCCCATGTGGGCATGATCCGAGATCCGATTTCCATTGATAGTCTAAAATCTGCAGAGTGACACTTGCTGTGATCAGCGACATGGGGTGAAGCAGTTCAGATGCAAGAAAGCCTAGGCAAAACCTTCTGCCCATGTTTTTACATGTGCAAAGTAGAAACATTTGCATTTATATAGGGCCTTTCATCATTTCAGGGCGTCCCAAAGCGTTTACAGCCAATGAAGTAGATTTGAAGTGTAGTCACTGTTGTAATGTGGGAAACGCAGCAGCCAATTTGCACACAGCAAGCTCCCACAAACAGCAATGTAATAATCTGTATTTTTTTTTGTGATGTTGATTGAGAGATGAATATTGGCCCAGGACACTGGGGATAACTCCCCCGCTCTTCTCCGAAAGATGGGATCTTTTACGTATATCTGAGCGGGCCTGGGTTTAACGTCTCATCCATCGAAAAATGGTGCTACCGACAGTGCAGCGCTCCTTCAGCATTGCACTGGAGTATCAGCCGGGATTCTCTGGAACGGGACTTGGACCCACAACCTTCTGACTCAGAGGCGAGAGTGCTGCCCACTGAGCCATGACAGGTTGAAACTTGATTGTAACTCTGCAAAATTGGACAGCTGTTGTTCAGTGCCATTCGCAACTCCTCAGAAACTGAAGCAGTCCATGCCCGCATTGGCGCCACACAAGTGCCAGGCAATGACCATCTCCAACAAGCGAGAGTCGAACCACCTCCCCTTGACATTCAACGGCATTACCATCGCCAATCCCTTCACCATCAACATTTCAACATTCTGGGGGTCACCATTGACCAGAAACTTAACTGGACCAGCCACATAAATACTGTGTCAACAAGAGCAGGTCAGAGGCTGGGTATTCTGCGGTGAGTGTTTCACCTCCTGACTCCCCAAAGCCTTCCCACCATCTACAAGGCACAAGTCACGGGTGTGATGGAATACTCTCCACTTGCCTGGATGAGTGCAGCTCCAACAACACTCAAGAAGCTCGACACCATCCAGGACAAAGCAGCCCGCTTGATCGGCCCCCCCATCCACCACCTTCAACATTCACTCCCTCCACCACCGGCGCCCCCTGGCTGCAGTGTGCACCATCTACAAGATGCAACACAGCATCTCCCAAACCACCGACCTCTACCCCCTAGAAGGACGAGGGCAGCAGGCGCATGGGAACACCACCACCTCCACGTTCCCCTCCAAGTCACACACCATCCCGACTTGGAAATATATCGTCCGTTCCTTCATCGTCGCTGGGTCAAAATCCAGGAACTCCCTCCCTAACAGCACTGTGGGAGCACCTTCACCACACGGACTGCAGCGGTTCAAGAAGGCGGCTCACCACCACCTTCTCAAGGGGCGATTAGGGATGGGCAATAAATGCCGGCCTTGCCAGCGACGCCCACATCCCAGAACGAATAAAAAAAATGTACAGAGCACAGGGTAACCGAGAGACTCGAACCTTTAATCACCAAGAATGCAATTTTGAATTGCATAGACATTATACATTATAAATTCCTACATCTGCGCTAATGATGATGCAAACTACCTGTATAAACCTGTCACACTGTAACTGCTCTCCCCTGCCAGTGGAGGTCCTGCAGCTCCACCACTGGTGGGAGGATGCAATTACCAAGGCTGCATTGAGGTCTGGAGCCAAGTGGATCGTGGTAGGGGGAGGGGAACCCAAACAGAGCATCGGTGAGCAGGTTATCGGTGAGTACGTGCCGCTTGATAGCACCGTTGATGATTCTTCGCATCACATTGGTGCTGATTGGGAGTAGGTAGTAATTGGCCAGGTTAGATTTGCGGATCAGCTGTGGCTCAGCGCACAACATGCTCACCTCTGAGTCAGAAGGTTATGAGTTCAAATCCCACTCTGGGGTCTTGAGTACAAAAGTCTAGGCTGACACTTCCAGTGCTGAGGGAGTGCTGCACTGTCGGAGGTACTGTCTTTTGGATGAGATGTTAAACTGAGGCCCTGTTTGCTCTCTCAGTTGGATGTAAAAGATCCCAAGGCCACTATTTCGAAGAAGAGCACGGGAGTTATGTCCTGGGGCCAATATTTATCCCTCAATCAACATAACAAAAACAGATTATCTGATCATATCACATTGTTGTTTGTGGGAGCTTGCTGCGTTTCCCACATTACAACAGTGACGATACTTCATTGGCTGTAAAGTGCTTTGGGACGTTTAGTGGTGGTGAAAGGCGCTATATAAATGCAAGTCATACATTTTGTCCTGCTTTTTTGTTGTGGACAGGACAGAGCTGGGCAGTCTTCCACATTGTCGGGTAGATGATGGATATCATTGCTGCGTGTCACCTGGGAGGGTGGTATAAAGGAATATGAAGGCAACAACACAAATTCACTTTATTTGAATAATCCTTAAATAGAAGTTTTAAAAAAATTACCCGGGACCTTCAATGCCAAACACAAATGATCAACAAAGAAACACATTCTCCGCTGAGGGGGTGAACCCTCAGAGCTTTGACTCTGAACTGAACGCTATTGTGAAATATTCATCCAGTGCTGCAGTTTGAGCCACTAGATGTCGCTAGCGAGTTGGTTCTGGACTCTTTGTAAGTGAGAAACCAAGATGAAAAGCCCATAGCACAGGACATAGCATAGTTCAGAGAAGGTTCACTCGGTTGATTCCGGAGATGAGGGGGTTGACTTATGAGGAAAGGTTGAGTAGGTTGGGCCCAGAGAGTGGTGAACCTGTGGAATTCTCTACCACAGAAAGTAGTTGAGGCCAATTCACTAAATATATTCAAAAGGGAGTTAGATGAAGTCCTTACTACTCGGGGGATCAAGGGTTATGGCGAGAAAGCAGGAAGGGGGTACTGAAGTTTCATGTTCAGCCATGAACTCATTGAATGGCGGTGCAGGCTAGAAGGGCTGAATGGCCTGCTCCTGCACCTATTTTCTATGTTTCTATGTTTCCACTCATTGGAATTCAGAAGAATGAGAGGCGATCTTATCGAAATGTAAAAGATTATGAGGGGGCTTGACAAGGTGGATGCAGGGAGGATGTTTCCACTGATGGGGGAGACTAGAACTAGGGGACATAATCTTAGAATAAGGGGCCGCCCATTTAAGACTGAGATGAGGAGGAATTTCTTCTCTCAGAAGGTTGTAAATCTGTGGAATTCACTAGCTCAGAGAGCTGTGGAAGCCAGGACATTGAATAAATTTAAGGCAGAAATAGACAGTTTCTTAACCGATAAGGGATTAAGGGGTTATGGGGAGGGAAGTGGACCTGAGTCCATGATTGGATCAGCCATGATCGTATTAAATGGCGGAGCAGGCTCGAGGGGCCATATGGCCTACTCCTGCTCCTATTTCTTATGTTCTTATGATCCCAGCAAGGTTCGAAAGAACTCGGGAGAGAAGATGGGAAAGATCAGGAAATAATGGTTAGGTGACAGAAGACTTTAAAAGCCTGTTGACTGAAGCGGAAGGGGAGTTTGAGGGTGTAATATATGCACCGTGTGAGTATGCTCACAGGTTTGTAGAGTTGTTGAAAGCCCGACTGCCTGCCTCTCTTCCGCGGTTACATTCACGCCAGGGTGTCCCTGGAGATGGAGCACGCGGTATCCACCGGTACGCTCACGGCCTTCCATGAGAGATGGGCACCGGAGAGACTGGAGTGCATCATCTCAACATAGAGCAAAAGTTTAATTTAATTTGACAAGGTTCCCTTTAATGGTTTATTGTTAATTTGTGGGTGTTTTGGTGCCCTTAAAAAAAAAGGGGCACGTGAATTAACATTATTTAAAAATAGTTGTAGAGCTGTTGAGTTGGGAGTGGCTTGGACAGTCACGTGACGTTCACAAGACTCAATAAAACCCCGGCCAGTTGGGTTCGGGGGATCCACGATGAGGTTGTGAGCCTGGTGGATGGACTGGTAATGTGCAGTGCGATTGTTAAACCTTTTGCTAATAAACCAACTAGTCCTCAACAGCAATGCGTTGCTATGAATTCTTGAGCCAATGAGATTGGGAGAATAGGAGGAACAAGAGAGGAAAGTTGAGGGGAGCACTGACTTGCCAATAAAGAATTCCTCTCCTTTCATTATCCATCAGTGTCGAGAACAGACAACGAGGAAATAGTTCCGCACATTACATTTTCTTTAAGAGGAAGTGGGATCATGGTTCTGGTTCTCATTCAAACGTGTAAATCCAAGATACAAAGGGCAACACACTAGTACAAAACAAGAATGTCTTTAATCAACATTTATGAAACCATGACAACAATCTTCATGCAAAAAAGGCCTGCTAACATGCTGCTCCAAAGCATAGTTTAAATGCAGGGTGGCCCATCAAGCAATCGCAAGCCAGGTACAGCAAGGGTTAGATGCAGAGTAAAGCTCCCTCTACGCTGCACTGATAAGGTGCCTTAACTCCCCTCAGAAGAGTAACAGAATGACGCTTCCATCTCCCATAGCAGCCATCTTCCAGGTTCCCTGAGCAAGCCCGACATTTAGTTATTTGAGGGCACTTTAAAAATGTGCGACGTTCATTATTCATTTCACTTAGCGGAAGATGTTCACACCTCTGGTCTAAGTTGGATTTAACTCCAGGTCCCAGAAGTGACAGCACTTCAAGCCACACTGACAGCTTTCATCTTCATTTTTTTTTCACTGTATCTGATTTGGAGCTTGGCACCATGCCAGAGTACCATGTGGCATTAGCGGTTAGGTACCCTCTTGGGCACTGTGCCACCCATGGTGACAGCCGTGGCTCAGTGGGCAGCACTCTTGCCTCTGAGGCAGAAAATTGTGGGTTCAAGTTCCACTCCAGGGACTTGAGTATATAAATCCAGGCTGACACTCCCAGTGCAGTGCTGAGGGAGCGCCGCACTGTCGGAGGTGCCGTCTTCGGGATGAGACGTTAAACCGAGGCTCCGTCTACTCTCTCGGGTGGACGTAAAAGATCCCGCGGGCACTATTTGGAGAAGAGCAAGGACGTTCTCCCCGGTGTCCTGGCCAATATTTATCCCTCAATCAAATAAATTGAGGCCCATCTGTCCTCTCAGGTGAATGGTAATGTTTGATGAATTATATTTTAAAGATGTGTCCACTCACAAAACTTTGTGTGCAGAGGGAAATGTGCCATTTTAATTATGCAGTTTTAATACAATCTTCTCTCCTTTTACCTCCTTCCTAGTTTCCGATCCTCAGCCCAGGATGGCAGGTTGCTACAGGCCTCCCGCGTATCTCCTGGCTCCCAGGCATTCCACTGCTTTGAGCTTCAAAGCTAAATTGAGCGTCGGGTGAGGTTGGACAATTGGAACCAGGGCCCTCCGAGTGAGAGGCTGGTACACCCCACCAATAGAGCTACTTGGCCCTCTGAACAACACCCTACTGTTGGAGCTACCCAAGACTGGGGACTGAACACTGGAGATACCAAGGCCTCTAAGTAAGAGCACGTCGTCTCATGCAATTGGTATTTGGCCATTACTCTACACACTTATCCCTATAAACCATGAGAAAACCCTTGTTGTAACAATCCAGCTCCATGACCTTTGATCTAACCTCTGACTGGGAGTCCACCATCTACTGCAACTGTTGGAACCTTCACATTGGAATGCAGTGCTCCACTTGTTAAAGACCTTAAAGGAGAGGCCGCTTATACAGACGCACCACCTAAAATCAGGCCCCACAATAAATAGTTCGGGCTTGGACCTTCCATTAGGAGACCAGAATTTGCCTATCAAGAGTTCCTCCAGACAGTTGTGGTCTTCTTTGTATTGAGTGGTCCTTTCCCTGCCTCTGCTCTACCCCAGTTACAGTGTTTCATATACGAGAGTTTGGCTGCTCAAACTTCACCCGTCGACCCTCAGTAGGAGAGTCCGCCCAAGGGCGATCTTTCCCTTCGCACCGTGATCCGCTTCACTCAGTCTAACCATTGCAGGAGATTCTAGACAAGATGGAGCCTGTGATCTAACCTAATGCTAAATGCAAATAACAGCATCGCTCTGATCATAAGAACATAAGAAATAGGAGCAGGAGTCGGCCATTCGGCCCCTCGAGCCTGCTCTGCCATTCAATAAGATCATGGCTGGTCTGATCTTGGGCTCAACTCTACTTCCCTGCCCGCTCCCCATAACCCTTGACTCCCTTATCGCTCAAAAATCTGTCTATCTCCACCTTAAATATATTCAATGACCCAGCCTCCACTGCTCTCTGAGTCGAGAATTCCAAAGATTCACGACCCTCTGAGAGAAGAAATTCCTCCTCATTTCCATTTTAAATGGGCGACCCCTTATTCTGAAACTATGCCCCCTAGTTCTAGATTCCCCCACGAGGGGAAACAACCTCTCTGCATCTACCCTGTCAAGCCCCCTCAGAATCTTATACGTTTCAATAAGATCACCTCTCATTCTTCTAAACTCCAATAAGTTTAGACCAAACCTGAACTTACACACATTGTCCAGGGATCCCTCAATAATAGACAAACCAGATACACCCCTCCCCCCCCACCCGCTGTATAAAAATGTAAGAAACAAGAAGAGGCCATTAGCCCCATCAAGCCTGTTCCCTCTCAAGACCACGTGCAAGCTAACCTACTGTGGACATCAACCACTGTATTTAATCTCTGGAGGGAGCATACTGCAAAGCTTTCTGCCCAACCCTTCCCTCCACAACACACACACACACACACACACACACACAGTGATCATCTAAACCTCAAGAATATCTATCCACTGCCACCGTTCACTCGTGGCCAATCCACTTGCACACATGACATTCCCATGGTCTTAGCAGCACAGAAACCATTGCGTCCCAAGCAGTATCCCTTGAGTCCACAAATACTCCAATAACCGACCGCAAATCCTTCACTATTAATAAATCCCGAACACCACGATCCTCGATATAACATGGATTAATTGGGAACAGTGCCACCTTGGTCCGAGAAGTAATTTTAGCTTGGCACTGTTTATTTCCCCCCCCCCCTACCCCCTCCAAGAAATTCAGTTCCCAAATTTTAAGTTTTAATTTTGGGGAAAAAAAATAAGATTAGAGGGCCCAATCAGCGAAGTCCATACACGAACCCTTAACGCACGTTCACAATATATATTTTTTTCATCGTTCCGGGATGTGGGCGTCGCTGGCAAGGCCGGCATTTATTGCCCATGCCCGATTGACCCTCGAGAAGGTGGTGGCGAGCCCCCTCCTTGAACCGCTGCAGTCCGCGCGGTGAATCGGATTGGCCGGAGACTGGCGTCCGTGGGGAGGTCGACAAGAGGAGGCCGAGACGGATCTGCCACTCGGGCACTTCTGGCTGAAGATGGTTGTGAACGGTTTTGTCTTTTACACTCGTGCGCTGGGCTCCGCCGCCATTGAGGAAGGGGATGTTCATTGCGTCTCCTCCCCCTCCCCCCGTTAGTTATATTCCCATGTGCACTACGTTTATGCCGGCTTTCTGAGGGTAACTCGCAGTTTTCAGCGGTGGTTTGATCAAAGAATGACCGTGTTATGTATTTAACCCCTTGTGACCGGCATCACACCTGTCCACCAGAGGGCCTACCTGTTGGGAGTCCCAAGCGATCCCAGCATCCCTTGGGACTGCAACAGGTAGGCCCTCTGGTGGGCAGGTGTGATGCAGGTTACAAGGGGTTAAATACATACCTGAAGCCGGGTGGAGTGGCAAAAGGGCCTAAGTGTTCTGGCACGGGGCCTGAGGAACGGGTAACGGGCCTGAGGCCAACTGCAGAGAGCATTGCGTTCAAAGCGAGAGCGAGAGAGAACAAGCCACAACTATTTTAGTTGCTCCTGTAAATCAAGTTCCAATCAAATACCCCCTGATTAAAGGCGGTGAGGGGGGGCACCAAAACCGACAAACTTAAACAAAATAAAGTATATCCTTCCTTAGGTAAGGAGACCAGAACTGTGCACACTACTCCAGGTGTGGTCTCACCAGGGCCCTGTATAATTGCAGTAAGACGGCTTTGCTCTTATACAGGTGCAAGGTCCCCAATCCAGAATTCTGACAACCGCAATTGTCTGAAAACCGGATTTCGACAATAGTGGTTCAAATTAAAATGTGGTTGCCGGGGGGTGACGATGCACTCCAGTCCCTCCGGCGCCCACCTCTCACGGAAGGCCGCCAGCGTACCGGTGGGCAGGAGAACAAGCTACAAAAAGGTCAAAGGCCAGTCCTTTGTCCAGATTATCCTTCCTCTTGAAAAGGAGCCAACTCGGTCCGAACAGATCACCGGGAGGAGGGGGATGCACTTGTTCGTTCTCTCTACGACTTCACCATGTTGTCAGTGTAGAGACCCACGTTCCTGGTGACGTGACTGCCCACGTTCCTGGTGACGTGGCTGGACTTGCAGTCCGCGGCACCGCCGCACGGGCGATCGAAGCGGGGGAACTCTGTCCTCTTGGTGTGCACCGCCATGACGCAGGCGCTGTAGCCGAGCAGCGGCGGCGGCGGCGGCGACGCCGACGAGGGTTGCCTGGCAACGGGCAGGCTCAGCGTCAATCCCGCGGCGGGAAGGCCCGCGACGGCGCGGATGGGGCGCGGTCCCCGGTCGGCGATGACGACGGCGTCGGAGGTGGCGGCGGTGCCGGCCTCGGGGCAGCCGCGTTTGTGCTGGGGCCTCGGCGTTGGCGGGGCCCCCTCGGGCAGGGGGCCGCCGCCGCCGCCCCTCCCGCCGCCCTCCTTCCTGGCGCTGCCGAACAAGAGGGCGAACGGGTTGAAGGGGCCGGCGGCGGCGGCGGCCAACTTGCCCCGCAGGCCCGGCAGCTTGGGCGGGGCGGCCGGCGACAACGACGACGACGACGACGACGACGAGGAGGGGGCCTGGTGGCAGCTGAAGCGCGGTGGGCCCGAGGTGTAGGCCGACTTGACGTCCAGCGAGAAGGAGCGCTTCATGCAGCCGGCGCCCGGCGAGAGGCGGAGCTGGCCCAGCCCGCGGTGCAGGTCTGCCGGCTCCGGCCGGCCCTCCTCCCCTGTGTCGCGGCCGGCTCCGGCACCCGCTCGTTGTCCTGGAAAGCTCGGGCTGGGAAAAGCAGGGGCGAATATTTCGACCTCTTCTTCGCCAGTTTCCGGCTGGGAGGTTCGTTCTTTCATCGAGGCGTTCTCGGGCTGCAGGAGACTTTGCTTCAGGTAGGCCGACGTCCGATGGAGCTGAATGGTCTTTTCATAATCCACCAACTGACCCAGAAAGTTGAAGTTTGGAGATATAGAGGGTCTCCGCTCTTTAACAAATCTGATCGAGACAAACAAAATTATTCTACAATTACAAAAAAGAAAGCATAAGAAGTATCCAACCGTGGTTAGATCACACCTAGAGTACTACCTCTGACACCTGGGAGTCCCTGGCCAAAGACCAGTCCGCCCTAAGTGGAGGAAGTGCATCTGGGAGGACGCTGAGCACCTCGGGTCTTGTCGCCGAGAGCATGCAGAAATCAAGCGCAGGCAGCGGAAGGAGCGTGCGGCAAACCAGTCCCACCCACCCCTTCCCTCAACCACTCTCTGTCCCACCTGTGACATGGACTGTGGCTCTCGTATTGGACTGTTCAGCCAGCTAAGGACTCATTTTAAGAGTGGAAGCAATTCTTCCTCGATTCCGAGGGGCTGCCTATGATGATGGTACCACACCTGGAGTACTGCGTACAGTTCTGGTCGCAATATTATAAAAAGGATATCAAGGCACTGGAGAGGGTGCCGAGAAGATTTCCAAGGACGATACCAGAAATGCGAGGATGCACCCATCAGGAGAGGATGAACAGGCTGGGTCTCTTTTCTCTTGAATAAAGAAGGCTGAGGGGTGACCGTATAGAATTATGAAAGATTTTGATAGAGTGGATACAGAGAGAGTGTTTCCACTTGTGGGGAAGAGCATAACTAGAGGCCATCAATATAAGATAGTCACCAAGAAATCCAATCAGGAATTCAGAAGAAACTTCTTTACCCAGAGAGTGGTGAAAATGTGGAACTCACTACCACAGGGAGGGATTGAAGCGAATAGTATCGATGCATTTATGTGGAGGCTGGACAAGCATATGAGGGAGAAGGGAATAGATCGAGAATTGGCTGGCTAACAGAAAGCAAAGAGTCGGGATAAATGGGTCCTTTTCGGGTTAGAAATCGGTGGTTAGTGGTGTGCCACAGGGATCGGTGCTGGGACCACAACTGTTTACAATATACATAGGTGACCTGGAAGAGGGGACAGAGTGTAGTGTAACAAAATTTGCAGATGACACAAAGATTAGTGGGAAAGCGGGTTGTGTAGAGGACACAGAGAGGCTGCAAAGAGATTTAGATAGGTTAAGCGAATGGGCTAAGGTTTGGCAGATGGAATACAATGTCGGAAAATGTGAGGTCATCCACCTTGGGAAAAAAAACAGTAAAAGGGAATATTATTTGAATGGGGAGAAATTACAACATGCTGCGGTGCAGAGGGGCCTGGGGGTCCTTGTGCATGAAACTCCAAAAAGTTAGTTTGCAGGTGCAGCAGGTAATCAGGAAGGCGAATGGAATGTTGGCCTTCATTGCGAGAGGGATGGAGTACAAAAGCAGGGAGGTCCTGCTGCAACTGTACAGGGTATTGGTGAGGCCACACCTGGAGTACTGCGTGCAGTTTTGGTCACCTTTCTTAAGGAAGGATATACTAACTTTGGAAGGGGTACAGAGACGATTCACTAGGCTGATTCCGGAGATGAGGGGGTTATCTTATGATGATAGATTGAGTAGACTGGGTCTTTACTCCTTGGAGTTCAGAAGGATGAGGGGTGATCTTATAGAAACATTTAAAATAATGAAAGGGATAGACAGGATAGAGGCAGAGAGGTTGTTTCCACGGGTCGGGGAGACTAGAACTAGGGGGCACAGCCTCAAAATACGGGGGAGCCAATTTAAAACCGAGTTGAGAAGGAATTTCTTCTCCCAGAGGGTTGTGAATCTGTGGAATTCTCTGTCCAAGGAAGCAGTTGAGGCTAGCTCATTGAATGTATTCAAATCACAGATAGATAGATTTTTAACCAATAAGGGAATTAAGGGTTACGGGGAGCGGGCGGGTAAGTGGAGCTGAGTCCACGGCCAGATCAGCCATGATCTTATTGAGTGGCGGAGCAGGCTCAAGGGGCTAGATGGCCTACACCTGTTCCTAATTCTTATGTTCTTATGTTCTTATTAATGTTGGGGAAGTCCAGAACCAGGGGTCACAGTCTAAGGATAAGGGGTAAGCCATTTAGGACCGAGATGAGGAGAAACTTCTTCACCCAGAGAGTGGTGAACCTGTGGAATTCTCTACCACAGAAAGTTATTGAGGCCAATTCACTAAATATATTCACTAAATGACTCCACTTTCCTGCCCACTCCCCACCCTCGACTCCCCTCTACTTCAAAATTCAGCCTCTTGGGATCGTGGCTGATCTGCACCTCAGCCTCATTCACCCACCTTTGACCCCTGATACCCTTACCTAACAAAAATCTATCAATCTCCATCGTGACAGCTCCAATTGACCCTGCACCCACAGATGTCAGGGGAGAGAATTCCAGATTTCGACTATTGGAGACATGCTGCCTGATTTCCCTCGTCAAGGGATATGAGGAAAGTGCAGTTGAGGTAGAAGATCAGCCATTATTGAACAGTGGTGCAGGTTAGAGGGGCCGAATGGCTTGCGCCTGCTCCTATTTCTTATGCTCTTATGATTGTCTTTCCATTCCTCTCTCTCCCTCTATCTTTCTCCACCTCTCTCAACTCTATAATCCCCTCTATCTCTTTCTCCCATTCCTCCTCACTATGTATCTCTCCATCTCTCCCTCCATTGTTTCTTTTCTCTGTGTCTCTGTTAATCTTATTTTCTTGTCATAGAATGATAGAGATGTAGAAATTTACAGCACAGAAGGAGGCCATTTCGGCCCATCGTGTCCGAGCCGGCCGACAAAGAGCCATCCAGCCTAATCCCACTTTCCCGCTCTCGGTCCGTAGCCCTGTAGGTTACGGCACTTCAAGTGCACATCCAAGTACTTTTTAAATGTGGTGAGGGTTTCTGCCTCTACCACCCTTTCAGGCAGTGAGTTCTCAGACCTCTGGGTGAAAACATTTCCCCTCAAATCTCCTCTAAACGTTCTACCAATGACTTTAAATCCATGCCCCCTGGTTGTTGACCCCTCTGCCAAGGGAAATAGGTTCTTCCTATCCATTCTATCCAGGCCCCATATAATCTTATACACTTCAATAAGGTCTCTCCTCAGCCTCCGCTGTTCCAAAGAAAGCAACCCCAGCCTATCCAATCTTTCCTCATAGCTAAAATTCTCCAGTCCAGGCAACATCCTCATAAATCTCCTCTGTACCCTCTCCAGTGCGATCACATCTTTCCTGTAATGAGGTGACCAGAACTGCACGCAGTACTCCAGCTGTGACCTAACTAGCATTTTCTACAATTCAAGCATAACCTCCTTGCTCTTGTATTCTAAGCCTCAGCTAATAAAGGCAAGTATCCCATGTGCCTTTTTAACCATCTTATCTACCTGGCCTGCTACCTTCAGGGATCTGTGGACATGCATCTGTCAAGCTATCTGTGTCCCTGTCTCTCTCTCCCTCTTACATCTTTCTCTCTCCCCATCTCTCAGTCTTTATCTCTCTCCATCTCTTTTGGTCGCGCTCCCCCCTCCCCCCCCCCCCCGCTTTTTCTCCTCTCCAGCTCTCCTCTTGAATTGCTTTAGTACAATCTCAGCATTGTGTTTCAGCTGTTTCTCAGTTAACTTTTCCAGAGCAGATCCGACGCAAAACGGGACATGGCACGTGCCCAGCTCTCGGTCCCGAAGCCCTTGTTCTCGTCTCTCAGAACCTACACCCGCGCCCGGCTGCCTCTCTCGTCTCTTTCTCGCGTTCTGTCGTACCTGTACGCGTCGTCCAATGAGAGATCCATTGTCCTCATGACGTAAGCTATCGCGATCGCCGCAGACCGTGAGATCCCCGCCAAGCAGTGGACCAAAACCCGGCACTTCATTACCCGCACCGTGTCTGTGCAAACCAGGAAATAAGAAGAAGATTATCAAGAACTTGCATTTATCGAACAACTTTCGGATGAGACGTTAAACCGAGGCCCCGACTGCTCTCTCAGGTGGACGTAAAAGATCCCATGGCCACTATTTCGAAGAAGAGCAGGGGAGTTATCCCCGTTGGTCCAATATTTATCCCTCAGTCAACGTGACAAAAAAACAGATAATCTGATCATCATCACATTGCTGTTTGTGGGAGCTTGCTGTGCACAAATTGGCTGCCGCGTTTCCCACATTACAACAGCGACTACACTCCAAAAGCACTTCATTGACTGTAATGCGCTTTGAGACGTCCGGCGGTTGTGAAAGGCGCTATATAAATCCAAGGCTTAGTTCGTTCTTTTTTCCTCAAGCCATCCCAAAGTGCTCCATGGCCAATGAAGTACTTTTGAAGTGAAGTCACTGTTCAGGGAAGCACAGCAGCCAATCTGCGCACAGCAAGATCCCACAAACAGCAATGAGACGAAGGGCCAGGCCATCTCGTTCTTTGTGGTGTTGGTTGAGGGAGGAATGTTGGCTGGCACACTGGTATAACTGTCCACTCATCTTGGGGAACGTGCCGTGGGATCTTTTCCATTCGCCAGATGACAGGGCAGACCTGTAAAGTCCTGTGATTGTTCCAGTGTTTATGGATCCTCTGTTGGTTGAGAAGACTCCCTGGTGTCGAGCTGAATCCTGCAGGCCGGACGGTCCCGGGTTTGATTCCCAGCCTGATCTCAGCGGGGGGGGGCAGTGATTGGAACGCTGGAATTGGTGACGTCACTGGTGGGCTAGGGAGTGGGAACATTTCTGCCAGGGTTCCGCTCTGACCTCCTCCATCAACAACAAGAACAACAACTGGTATTTATATAGCACCTTTAACGTAGTAAAACGTCCCAAGGCGCTTCACAGCAGTGTTACAAGACAAAACAGATAAATTTGACACTGAGCCACATAAGAAGAAATTACAGCAGATGATTGGTCAAAGAGGTAGGTTTGAGGGAGAGTCTTGAAGGAGGAAAGAGAGGTAGAGAGGCGGAGAGGTTTAGGGAGGGAGTTCCAGAGCTTGGGGCCCAGGTAACAGAAGGCACGGCCACCGATGGTGGAGCGATTATAATCAGGGATGCTCAAGAGGGCAGGAGTAGAGAAGTGCAGACATCTCGGGGGGATTGTAAGGTTGGAGGAGATTACAGAGATAGGGAGGGGGCGAGGGCCATGGAGGGATTTGAAATCAAGGATGAGAATTTTTAAATCGAAGCGTTGCTGGACCAGGAGCCAATGTAGGTGATGAACAGATAGCTGACACTCACTGTCCATGACCAATCATGAAGAACAGCTACTTGAGGGAGGTAGGTGACGGCAGGTGGCTGGTACCCCAATAAGGGTCGGCTCCTTGAGGGGGGGGGAGGGGGACCAACACAAACAACAACTTGCATTTATATAGCGCCTTTAACGTAGTAAAACATCCCAGGGCGCTTCACAGGAGCGTTATCAAACAAAATATGACGCCCGAGCCAAGTAAGGAAATATCCGGGCAGATGACCAAAAGCTATGTCAAAGAGGTAGGTTTTAAGGAGTGTCTTCCTGGAGGAGAGTTGGAGAGGCGGAGAGATTTAGGGAGTGAGTTCCAGAGCTCGGGGATTAGGCAGCTGAAGGCACGGCGGCCAAATGGTGGTGCGATGGAACGTAGGGATGGGCAAGAGGCCAGAATTGATCTCGGAGGGCTGTGGGGATGGAGGAAGTTACAGAAATAAGGATATGGCACAACCGTGGAGGCATTTGAAGATGATGATGAGACCTTTAAACCTGAGGCAATGCTGGACCGGGAGCCAATGCGGGTCAGCGAGCCCAGGGGGGCGATGGGTGAACGGGAGTTAGGATAGATTCCCAGGGAGGTCCACCTGTCTCTCGGTCTACATTTCACTCACTGAATGCGGAGGCAAACTCCGTACCTATGAATTCCACAGACTTGTTCAGCCAAGGCAAGAGGCTCTCACAGTAGCTGTCGTTGACTGGGATCCGCAGGAAATGGCCGTCGGGGATGAACGAGGGTTTCGGGCAGTTGCTGCTGACGTTCAGGATGTGCGTGATCCTGTTCTCAACCATCAGATCCTGCAAGAGAAAAAAAATCCCACAGCAATCAATCACCGTTTCCCATCCTGCGTGACCTCCTCTCTCTCCTCGCGCCATCACCGCGGCGATGTGAAGATTTATCCCCTGCTGGAAACCCAGGGGCTCAAAACTCCGGAGCTCCTCAGCTCTCTTTGTCTTAGCTTTCTCCTCCAATCTACAAAACAACCTGAGCTCCTCTATCAAAAATATAGGTGCCCTGGAATAGGAAGAGGCCAGTCAGTCCTTCGAGCTCATTACTTCCAATGCCCTGTGCACTGCTCCACTGTCATAGAACCACAGAAATTTACAGCAGGGAAGGAGGCCATTTCGGCCCATTGTGTCCGCGCCGGCCGACAAAGAGCTACCCAGCCTAATCCCACTTTCCAGCTCTAGGTCCGTAGCCCTGTAGGTTACGGCACTTCAAGTGCACATCCAAGTACTTTTTAAATGTGGTGAGGGTTTCTGCCTCTACCACCCTTTCAGGCAGCGAGTTCCAGACCCCCACCACCCTCTGGGTGAAGAAATCTCTCCTCAAATCCCCTCTAAACCTTCTACCAATTACTTTAAATCCATGTCCCCTGGCTGTTGACCCCTCTGCTGAGGGAAATGGGTCCTTTCTATCCAGGCCCCTCATAATTTTATGTACCTCAGCGAGGTCTCTCCTCAGCCTCCTCTGCTTCAAGGAAAACAAACCCAGCCTAGCCAATCTTTCCTCATAGCTAAGGTTCTCCATTCCCGGCAACACCCTCGTAAATCTCCTCGGCACCCTCTCCAGTGCGATCACGTCCTTCCTGAAATGCGGTGACCAGAACTGCACGCAGTACTCCAGCTGTGGCCTAACCAGTGTTTCATGCTGTCGTGGCCTCCACCCCAATCCAAAGGTTCCTGGGGAAGCAACTTAAAGCAAACCATCAGCTATTCTTGCCGTGTGCGAAATAATGTTTTGTAAGTGTTCCGTGAATTATTTATCCATCTGTGCTGACGTCTATCTTTATAACTTTCACACTCATTACTTTCCAGTGAATCACTGAGGGCTCGAGATTGCCCCATTTTGCGATGGGCCGTTAACGCCTCCAGGGGGCGCTAACGGGTCGCAAAGCAGTTGTATCCCAGGGATTGGGTGGGGGAGGGGGGGGAGGCGTGCTATCTGCTATCGAGTTAGCGGAGGTGTTGCCATGGTAGCGTCACGCACCGCCAGGGCGCCGCGCAAACCAGCGATGGCGTCGTCGCCGTGCGCGCCGGCCACCTTCCACCCCAAGGCGGATATTGCCCCGTGAGCGGTGCCAGCCTTGCGGGTCGCGAGCTGGGCCGATCTCCTCTCGCGGGGCGGAGGTTAAAGGGGAGGTCGGGAGCGCCTCCCCCCCCCCCCTCCCCCCCCACGCACCGCCATCTTACCTGTTTGGCCGACTCGCCGGTCGGCCCCTTCTTGATTTCTCTGCCGTGGTCCGGGCTGCCGTCATGCAACCTACGGCTCTCCGTCTCAGGGATGAGCGAGGGCCTCAGTGCCTCTCCGCCCTGGTGGCCCATCAGCGGCCCGGCAGAGTGCGCAGCGGAGGGGAGGGGCCTTGAACTACGTGGAGCGGATGCGTAGCCCTGCCGATCGCGCCCCAGCATGGCCCCGGGACCCGTCCCCCCATCAGGGTGTGGAGCGCGCGAGATTGCGCTCCGACTCCCGTGTGGGGACTGTTAAAAATGTGGACTTGTATTTACTCTGTACAGCCACCAGAGGGCTCATCCCCTGGAGTCCCAAGGATCCCATAATCCCTTGGGAGCACAGGTATTTAAGGAGGCCTCACAGGCTGGAGAGGCACTCTAGAGACCGGCAATAAAAGACTACGGTCACACTTTACTTTGAGCTCACAGTGTTCAGTCTGACTCTTTCTCCATACACAACAGGGACGGTAACCGCAATTCCGCGGGGGTCGGGACAAACGCGCCGGGCGCAGAAAGTCCCCCCCCCCCCAGCTGCTTATCGCCGCCAATCAGGGCGCTGGGAAATTTCTCCCTCTTCTTAAGGCTCACTAACTCCGAGGGAAATCCATTGCACACATCGACAACTCTGCTGGAATAACGCGAGAGGTTTGACCATCTCGAATGTCCTCCAGTCTCACACTCACATCACCCCGTGGTGGCCCCATCTTTGAAAGCCTCCTCAAAACCTATCGCCTTCCACAGACCCTGCACGGACATGGACTCTCCTGCAACAGTTTAATCTCCTCGGGGAAGCTTCTCGATAACTACTCCTTTAATCCCCAAAAAGTAATTCAAACAAAACTCCTAAACCTCCATTATCCAGCTTCAATCCCGTTCCCAACTGGAGCTAGGATTTCTCCAACTGATCTCCCGCGGTAACGTCAGTGGACGATTAGCAGAATCCCTGGAGGAACGGCCGTCTTCGCCCTTTCTCCGAGAATTCCACCAGTCTTCTGCTGAAGTTCCGGGCCAACCCCATGGAAGTGATGAGGGACTTCAGTTACGGGGATAGACTGGAGAAGCTGGGGTTGTTCTCCTTGGAGAGAGAAGGTGGAGAGGAGATTTGATCGAGGTGTTCAAAATCATGAGGGATCCGGACAGAGTAGAGAGAGAGAGAAACTGTTCCCATTGGTGTTAGGGTGGAGAACCAGAGGGCACAGATTTAAGGTGATTGGCAGAAGAACTAAAGGCGCCATGAGGAAAAACATTTTTACGCAGCGAGTGGTTAGGATCTGGAATGCGCTGCCTGAGAGGGCGGTGGAGGCAGACTCAATTGTGGCTTTCAAAAGGGAGTTGGATAAGTACCTGAAGGAAATATCATTGCAGGGCTACGGAGAAAGGGCGGGGGGAGTGGGACTGGCTGAGGTGTTCTTGCAGAGAGCCGGCATGAGCTCGACGGGCCGAATGGCCTCCTTCTGTGCTGTAACCGTTCTGTGATTAAGTTCTATTCCTAAGACACTTTTTGAAAGGGGAGTTTCTCTGGGTCTCTGGGCTCACTTGTAAGCCCGTGCCCTCTGTCTCCGCGCCATACAAACCTTATTTAGAACGTCATTCTGGGAGCCCAGGTAGAAATATGGCAGGATCTGCGTGGGTCCCACATCACACGTGGAGAGACAGGGCTGTGAGATGCTGCTGGTTAGGAAGCTGTGCGACTTCCCCTCACACAGACTCGGGAAGCAAGAGGAAAACTCCACAAAGCCCCCTAGAAAAGAAAAGGAAGACTTGCATTTATATAGCGCCTTTCACGACCACCGGATGTCTCAAAGCACTTTACAGCCAATGAAGTACTTTTTGGAGTGTCGTCACTGTTGTAATGTGGGAAACGCGGCAGCCAATTTGCGCACAGCAAGCTCCCACAAACAGCAATGTGATAATGACCAGGTAATCTGTTTTTGTTATGTTGGTTGAGGGATAAATACTGGACCAACAGGGATAACTCCCCTGCTCTTCTTCGAAATAGTGTCTGTGGGATCTGTTACATCCACCTGAGAGGGCAGACGGGGCCTCAGTTTAATGCCTCATCTGAAAGACGGCACCTCCGACAGTGCGGCGCTCCCTCAGCACTGCACTGGGAGTGTCAGCCTGGATTTTTTGTGTTCCAAGCCCCTGGAGTGGGACTCGAACCCACAACCCTGTGACTCAGAGGCAAGAGCGCTGCCCACTGAGCCACAGATAAAGAGATAAAGGATTATAGAGTTATAGAAAAGGCAGGGTGGAGCCAGGAGGATAGAGAGGCACTGAGCAAGCAACTCAGCACTCCGACTGCACCCCCCCCAATTAAAGCAATACCCCCTAAATCCACGAACCAAGAGCAAACACTACATCTGCCCCAAAGCAAAATGTTACAGTTCCTATTATCCCAAATATGTCCCTCCCCACTCCCTGGAGGTGTTGGGCTCCTTACTGCGGTGAAGTTCAACAGGTGCCATGTATAAAAAGTCAGATCGGTAGGTGGTGAAGTATAGAGCACTCGAGCCTAGTCTTTAGTTACTTACAAGCCTTTATAGAGATACACGTCACCTACTGTGCACCGTGCACCACCCCCCCCCTCTCCCCACCCCTGCCCCATTCTTGTTGTTTGAGCCGAGACAACAAGTTTCCGAAGGCTATTCGACCACGGTGGGCATCACAGCCTAGGCCGATCCTATCCCCTGTGCTGAACTGGTGTCTACACACTTTCCAGTGGGCCATCACTGGGTAAAGATCAGGAGAGAGGAATCCCACTTGGGTTTTATTCTCCTCTCGCCCGAAAGCAGCGAGACCAATTGGGGAAGCTTCGCATAAAATGATTGGGGCGCGAGACTGTTCTCCGCCCGATAACGGGGCGCGCCGACCGATTTGGAAGGGTGGTGTCCTCCCCGATGCATGGGGCGGACGGCCCGGGGAAATTCAGGTCTTTGGGTTTTTAATTGGAGCGGGGCGGAAGTGCGGGCGTTTCCCAAATCGCTCCCCTTCAGTTAAAGGGGAGGGCCGTTGTGAACCCTGCAGACGCTTCAGTGGCAAACACTGGGCCACCAGGGAGGGTTACGGGCCGGGCCAGCAGCCTGGCACCCAAGGAAGGGAATGCCAGGCGGCCTGGCCGAACCCGCGGCAGCCGACCGGCCGACAATGAAAATAAAATGGCGGCCGCCGCAGTGCGCCCTCCCCTTTAAGGGCAGACGCACAGCCCAGCTGCAAGAAGGTTTCGCGCCGGGATAAGCTGTCGGGGGCAATGACTGGTGGTCACTGGTGGGTCGGCGCATGCCCACGCAGCAGGAAAATGGGCAAGGCTGACCCACAGCCGCTGCTTTCATCGCTCTCATAGAAAGAGGCAGTTTCGGCCCCTCGAAGTTTTATCATACTGGGGTGGTGTGACAGTTGGGTTTAACACCCCTGGGCGACATGGTGAAGGGGAAATTCAACCATCGTCCCAGCTCCTGCGCGCTATCCAGTGAGCCCTGCTGGAAAATATGTGTGTTTAGACGCCGGGCGAAGGCAGGCTGTGAAGCTCCCCATGCCCGAATAGCCTGCTGATCCTCATTCGCTGGGCTCACATCTGGAGAATGGCCAAGGTATTGTGGACACCACTTGCAGCCTAGTCAGCGCCTTCAGGGGAGGAAGAGAGAACAAGTGAAGGGAGAGTAACGAAAGAACACAAGTAGATCGTTTGTAATTGTTCATTAAAAAAGGAGGCTTTCCCTTTAAGTCGTACGCCGTACCTTTAAGAAAATATACATTGCTGAACTGTTTCTCCAGCTGCCTCAAGAGGATGGAGATGATGTCGCTGGCTGGAGGACCCTGTGTGTCCTTTGTTTCTTGGTCGTACAACACCAGTGCTTTAGCCTCTAGGCCTTCCATCTGGGAAAAAGAAAGACTTGCATTTATATAGCGCCTTTCACGACCACGTCACAAAAACCTTTACAGCCAATGAAGTAGTTTTGGGACTGTAGACACTGTTGTAATGTAGGAAACGTGGCAGCCAATTTGCGCACAGCAAGCTCCCACAAACAGCAATGCGATAATGACCCAGATAATCTGTTTTTGTTATGTTGATTGAGGGATAAATATTGGCCAGGATACCTCCCTGCTCTTCTTCAAAATAGTGCAACGTGATCTTTTTGCATCCATCTGAGAGGGCAGACGGGGCCTCGGTTTAACGTCTCATCTGAAAGACGGCACCTCCGGCAGTGCAGCGCTCCCTCAGCACTGCACTGGGAGTGTCGGCCTCGATTTATGCGCTCATGTCCCTGGAATGGGACTTAAACCCGCACAGCCTTCTGACTCAGAGAGTGCTGCCCACTGAGCCACGGCTGAGGAACTTGACAGACTATTAATAGGGCTCAAGCTAACATTTTTCAATGGTTTCCCCGATTAACTTACTCTGATTCTCTCCTCTCCCACACAGGTCACCAACTCTGTTGGCCGTATTAGAAACATAGAAACATAGAAAATAGGTGCAGGAGTAGGCCATTCGGCCCTTCGAGCCTGCACCACCATTCAATATGATCATGGCTGATCATGCAACTTCAGGACCCCATTCCTGCTTTCTCTCCCTACCCCTTGATCCTTTTAGCCGTAAAGGCCATATCTAACTCCCTCTTGAATATATCCAATGAACTGGCATCAACAACTTTCTGTGGTAGAGAATTTCACAGGTTCACAACTCTCTGAGTGAAGAAGTTTCTCCTCCTCTCGGTCCTAAATGGCTTACCCCTTATCCTTAGACTGTGACCCCTGCTTCTGGACTTCCCCAACATCAGGAACATTCTTCCTGCATCTAACCTGTTCAATCCCGTCAGAATTTTATATGTTTCTGAGATCCCCTCTCATTCTTCTAAACTCCAGTGAATACAGGCTCAGTCGATCCAGTCTCTCCTCATATAAGAACATAAGAACGTAAGAATTAGGAACAGGAGTAGGCCATCTAGCCCCTCGAGCCTGCTCCACCATTCAACAAGATCATGGCTGATCTGGCCGTGGACTCAGCTCCACTTACCCGCCCGCTCCCCGTAACCCTTAATTCCCTTATTGGTTAAAAATCTATCTATCTGTGACTTGAATACATTCAATGAGCTAGCCTCAACTGCTTCCTTGGGCAGAGAATTCCACAGATTCACAACCCTCTGGGAGAAGAAATTCCTTCTCAACTCGGTTTTAAATTGGCTCCCCCGTATTTTGAGGCTGTGCCCCCTAGTTCTAGTCTCCCCGACCAGTGGAAACAACCTCTCTGCCTCTATCTTGTCTATCCCTTTCATTATGTCAGTCCTGCCATCCTGGGAATCAGTCTGGTGAACCTTCGCTGCACTTCCTCAATAGCAAGAATGTCCTTCCTCAGATTAGGAGACCAAAACTGAACACAATATTCCAGGTGAGGCCTCACCAAAGCCCTGTACAACTGCAATAAGACCTTCCTGATTCTAGACTCAAATCCCCGAGCTATGAAGACCAACACACCATTTGCCTTCTTCACCGCCTGTTGTACCTGCTTGCCAACTTTCAATGACTGATGTACCATGACACTCAGGTCTCGTTGAACCTCCCCTTTTCCTAATCTGTCACCATTCAGATAATATTCTGCCTTCGTGTTTTTGCCCCTAAAGTGGATAACCTCACATTTATCCACATTATACTGCATCTGCCATGCATTTGCCCACTCACCTAACCTGTCCAAGTCACCCTGCAGCCTCTTAGCATCCTCCTCACAGCTCACAGCACCACCCAGCTTAGTGTCATCTGCAAACTTGGAGATATTACACTCAATTCCTTAATCTAAATCATTGATGTATATTGTAAATAGCTGTGGTCCCAACACTGAGCCCTGCAGCACCCCACTAATCACTGCCTGCCATTCTGAAAAGGACCCGTTTATCCCTACTCTCTGCTTCCTGTCTGCCAACCAGTTCTCTTCCACGTTAGTATATTACCTCCAATACCATGTGCTTTAATTTTGCACACCAATCTCTTGTGTGGGACCTTGTCAAAAGTCTTTTGAAAGTCCAAATACATCACATCCATTGGCTCTCCCTTGTCCACTCTACTAGTTACATCCTCAAAAAATTCTAGAAGATTTGTCAAGCATGATTTCCCTTTCATATATCCATGCTGACTTGGACCGATCCTGTCACTGCTTTCCAAATGCGCTGCTATTTCATCTTTAATAATTGATTCCAACATTTTCCCCACGACTGATGTCAGGCTAACTGGTCTATAATTACCCATTTTCTCTCTCCCTCCTTTTTAAAAAAGTGGTTTTACATTAGCTACCCTCCAATCCATGGGAACTGATCCAGAGTCGATAGACTGTTGGAAAATGATCACCAATGCATCCACTATTTCTAGGGCCATTTCCTTAAGTACTCTGGGATGCAGACTATCAGGCCCTATGGATTTATCGACCTTCAATCCCATCAATTTCCCTAATATAATTGCCTGACCAATAAGGATTTCCTTCAGTTCCTCCTTCTCGCTAGACCCTCGGTCCCCTAGTATTTCTGGAAGGTTATTTGTGTCCTCCTTCGTGAAGACAGAACCAAAGTATTTGTTCAATTGGTCTGCCATTTCTTTGTTCCCCATTATAAATTCACCTGAATCCGACTGCAAGAGACCTACATTTGTCTTCACTAAATCTTTTTCTCTTCACATAGCTATAGAAGCTTTTGCAGTCAGTTTTTATGTTCCCAGCAAGCTTCCTCTCATACTCTATTTTACCCCTTCTAATTAAACCCTTTGTCCTCCTCTGCTGAATTCTAAATTTCTCCCAGTCCTCAGGTTTGCTGCTTTTTCTGGCCAATTTATATGCCTCTTCCTTGGATTTAAACTATCCTTAATTTCCCTTGTTAGCCACGGTTGAGCCACCTTCCCCGTTTTTTTTATTCCAGACAGGGACGTACAATTGTTGAAGTTCATGCATGTGATCTTTAAATGTCTGCCATTGCCTATCCACCATCAACCCTTTAAGTATCATTCACCAGTCTATTCTAGCTAATTCACGTCTCATATCATCGAAGTTACCTTTCCTTAAGTTCAGGACCCTCGTCTCTGAATTAACTGTGTCACTCTCCATCTTAATAAAGAATTCTACCATGTTATAGTCACTCTTCCCCAAGGGGCCTCGCACAACAAGATTGCTGATTAGTCCTTTCTCATTACACATCACCCAGTCTAGGATGGCCAGCTCTCTAGTTGGTTCCTCGACATATTGGTCGAGAAAACGATCCCTAATACACTCCAGGAAATCCTCCTCCACCGCATTGCTACCAGTTAGGTTAGCCCAATCTATAGGTAGATTAAAGTCGCCCATGTTAACTACTGAACCTTTATTGCATGCATCCCTAATTTCTTGTTTGATGCTGTCCCCAACCTCACTACTACTGTTTGGTAGTCTGTACACAACTCCCACTAGCGTTTTCTGCCCTTTGGTATTCCGTAGCTCCACCCATACCGATTCCACATCATCCAAGCTAATGTCCTTCCTTACTATTGCGTTAATTTCCTCTTTAACCAGCAACGCTACCCCACCTCCTTTTCCTTTCTGTCTATCCTTCCTGAATGCTGAATACCCCTGGACGTTGAGTTCCCAACCTTGGTCACCCTGGAGCTATGTCTCCGTAATCCCAATTATATCATATTCGTTAATAGCTGCCTGTGCAGTTAATTCGTCCACCTTATTACGAATACTCCTCGCATTGAGGCACAGAGCCTTCATCACATGACCCTCCCTGCCTCCAATGGCCCCACCCCCAATACTCCACCCATTGGTCGCCCGACTCGCCTATCATCGCGAGGCCCTGCCTTCCCTCGGCCAATTGGAAAGCGAACAGACTTCTTCATCGCGCGATTGGATGATTCGTGACTGTCAGTCAAACAATCTTTTCCCTCCCGCGTCCAATATTTTTTATACCTAATAAACAATTGTGTTCAAAGAAAATAGGGAAAACCACCACATTTTGTTAATGCCTCTTTGATTTCACTCCAGAGGTGCCGGAGGCACAGCCCAAGGAGATTCATCCACAATTCCTGAATACTCCAGGACAATCCTGGATCGGCAACCCTAACAACAACAACTTGTATTTATAATGCGCCTTTAATGTATTGAAACGTCCTAAGGTGCCTCACAGGGGTGTTATGTGGTAGAAATTTGACACCAAGCCACATAAATAGAAATTAGCGCAAGAGGTCAGTTTTAAGGAGCGTCTTGAAGGAGGAGAGAGAGGTAGAGAGGCGGAGAGGTTTAGGCAGGGAGTTCCAGAGCTTGGGGCCCAGGCAACAGAAGGCACGGCCACCGATGGTGGAGCGATTATAATCAGGGATGCTCAGGAGGGCAGAATTATTGGAGCGCAGACATCTCGGGGGGTTGTGGGGCTGGGGGGATTACAGAGATAGGGAGGGGTGAGGGTCATGGAGGGATCTGAAAATAAGGATGAGAATTTTGAAATCGAGGCGTTGTTTAACCGGGAGCCAATGTAGGTCGGCGAGCACAAGGGGTGATGGGTGAGCGGGACTTGGTGCGAGTTAGGACACGGGAAAGCCAAGTTTTGGATCACCTCTAGTTTACATAGGGTAGAATGTGGGAGGCCAGCCAGGAGTGTGTTGGAATAGTCAAGTCTAGAGGTAACAAAGGCTGAGGGCTTCAGCAGCGGAAGAGCTGAGGCAAGGACAGAGACGGTTACGTAATAGTTACTTAACCGTGAATCGTACTAAACCCATTTAAGCTCTTCCCCCGTGCATCAGGAATGAATGAGAAAACAAATTGGAAAGAGACAAAAATCCCAAACCCGCGATCTCTACCCCCTAGAAGGACAATGGCAGCAGGCGCTTGGGAACACCACCACCTCCACGTTCCCCTCCAAGTCACACAACGTCCTGATTTGGAAATATATCGGCCGTTCCTTCATCGTCGCTGGAATGGAACTCCCTCCCTAACAGCACTGTGGGAGCACCTTCACCACACGGACTGCAGCGGTTCAAGAAGGCGGCTCACCACCACCTTCTCAAGGGACAATTAGGGATGGGCAATAAATGCTGACTGTAATGTATTTGCTTCAAGGGTTCTTTGTTTAAGAATTCTTAGCAACACATTGCCATTAAACTAGTTAGTTTATTAACAAAGGATTAACAATCACACTACACATTACCAGTTCATCCACATGCATACCTCATCGTGGTTGACTTAAACCCAACTGACTGGGGTTTTATTGAGTCTTGTGAACATCACATGACTGGCTAAGCCACTCACAATGCAACAGCTCTGCAGCTATTTTAAAGTAAACTTTAAATCAGGTGCCACCTTTTGGTAAGGACACTAGAACCCATAAATTTAGAAATTAACTGGGTACTTTTGCCAATCAAATTAAAATTCTGTTCCCGGGGGTGATGATGCACTCCAGTCCCTCCGGCGCCCACCTCTCGCGGAAGGCCGCGAGCGTACCGGTGGACACCGCGTGCTCCATCTCCACGGACACCTTGGCCTCGGATGTAACCGCGGAAAAGAGGCAGGCAGTCGGGCTGAACAACCCCCTCGACCGCCTGCTGCCTGGACCAGCTGATGGCCTCCTTGGCCGTGCCCAGGAGCAGTCCTATGAGGAGGCCTTCTGATCTGTCCGCTCCCCTCCGCACAGGGTGCCCAAAGATCAGGAGTGTGGGACTGAAGTGCAACCAGAATTTGAAGAGCAGCCCCTTTAAATAATGGAACAGGGGCTGCAACCTCACAGACTGTACATAAACATGGAACACGGACTCCTCCAGACCGCAGAAATTGCAGGCGGCCTGGAAGTCCGTGAATCGACTTAAAAACTTAGTGCACAGGACTGCTTCGTGCAACACCCTCCAGGCCAAGTCCCCAATAAATAAGCTCAACAACTATTTTTACGTAAAACTTGAAATTAACAAATTAAACGTTGGGAAAGCTACAGTCAAATTAAAATTTGGTTGCCGGGGGTGATGATGCACTCCAGTCCCTCCGGTGCCCACCTCTCGCGGAAGGCCGCGAGCGTACCGGTGGACACCGCGTGCTCCATCTCCAGGGACACCCTGGCCTCGGATGTAACCGCGGAAGGGAGGCAGGCAGTCGGGCTGAACTGCAACGGCTCTACAAACCTGTGAGCATACTCGCAGGCGCATACATTACCCTGGCCTAGCCAGCCAAAGCCCACCTCCCATGAATGAATGAAAAAAAAAGGGAGAGAGGGAAAAGGCCGCGACAAACCATTCCTGTCGGGCTAGGCTGCAGGAGTTCAGCGAGTGGCTCTCGATCACTCGTGATCTTCGAGCAGCAGGCGTTGACTGCGGTGAGCACGTGCAGGATGCTGTAGTCAGCAACAGGCCGGCAGTCAATGACCAGTGCCTTCTCCTTCCGGCCCTGTAACATGGCCGCCAGCTGATCGGCCTCAATGGCTCTCACCGGCTTCTTGTCTCCTGCCATTAGATTCTGGAGAAGAAGAACAACAAAAAAAATCACGTTTTATTCAGTTTAACCCCCTCTAATTGTCCCTGACACTGTGCCAGAGTGCATCTCATTACACTAGGCTCACAACCGCATGCCTCGTCGTGGATGACCTAGACCCAACTGGCTGGGGTTTTATTGAGTCTCTCTCCCTAACAGCACCGTGGGAGCACCTTCACCACACGGACTGCAGCAGTTCAAGAAGGGGATTCACCACCACCTTCTCAAGGGGCAATTAGGGATGGGCAATAAATGCCGACTGTAATGTATTTGCTTCATGGGTTCTTTGCTTAAGAATTCATAGCCACACATTGCTATTAACAACTAGTTGGTTTATTACCAAAGATTATCAATCACACTACACCAGTTCATCCACTAGGCTCACAACTGCATACCTCATCGTGGATGACCCAGACCCAACTGGCTGGGGTTTTATTGAGCCTTGTGAACATCACGTGACTGGCTAAGCCGCTCACAATACAATAGCTCGACAACTCTTTGAAATTATAACTTTGAGCCAAGCGCCCCCTTTTGGTAGAGCAGATCATGGTACTGTTGGAGGTGACATTTTTCCCCTTCCCCACGCTGGCCGTTCTGTGGGCGAGATCGCCAATCAGTGCCGAATGAACACCAGCCTGGCGCTGTGGGTCCACGGCCAACCGGAATTGGATCAAGACTGACCCAACTTAATCCACGTGGGATGAGGCGTCACTATTCACCATGTGCGCGACTAGACAATAGAATCATGGAACGGTTACGGCACAGAAGGAGGCCATTCGGCCCGTCGAGCCCGTGCCGGCTCTCTGCAAGAGCACCTCAGCCAGTCCCAGCCCCCCGCCCTTTCCCCGTAGCCCGGCAATTTTTATTTCTTTCAGGTACTTATCCAATTCCCTTTTGAAAGCCACGATTGAGTCTGCCTCCACCAACCTCTCAGGCAGCGCATTCCAGATCCTAACCACTCGCTGCTTAAAAAAATGTTCCCCCCATGTCACCTCTGGTCCTTCTGCCAATCACCTTAAGTCCGTGTCCTCTGGTTCGCGACCCTTCCGCCAACGGGAACAGTTTCCCTCTATCAAGACACCTCGTGATTTTGAATACAATCGGCTATTTGACTGTGCAGGGCATCACCAGCAAGGTCGCTGCTGTCCTCACGGGAGCAGAGTGACTGAGCCGGAGCCCTGCCCACCATTGCTAACCAGCGACACCTACTGGAAGGTGTGCTTCCCTGTTCTCTGCAGCTAAGTGGATGGGGCAGGTGTGTCCAGCTGCCTCACGTTTGCCATTTTCTTCCTGCTGTTTGAGGCAGGGGGGAGGCGCCATCAATGGAGTCTGCACGCGCACCACGTGGCCTTGGATTGGGGGGCAAGGGCTGACTCTCCCCTTCAGCCGTGGCTCAGTGGGCAGCACTCTCGCCTCTGAGTCAGAAGGTTGTGGGTTCAAGCCCCCACTCCAGGAACTAGAGCACAAAAATCTAGGTAGGCACTCCCAGTGCGGTGCTGGGGGAGCGCTGCACTGTCGGAGGTGCCGTCTTTCGGATGAAACGTTAAACCGAGGCCCCGTCTGCCCTCTCAGGTGGATGGAAAAGATCCCAAGGCACTATTTCGAAGAAGAGCAAGGGGAGTTATCCCCAGTGTCCTGGGGCCAATATTTATCCCTCAATCAACATAACAAAAAACGGATTATCTGGTCATTATCACATTGCTGTTTGTGGGAGCTTGCTGTGCGCAAGTTGGTTGCCGCGTTTCCCGCATTACAACAGTGACTACACTGCAAAAGTATTCCATTGGCTGCAAAGCGCTTTGAGACGTCCGGTGGTTGTGAAAGGCGCTATATAAATGCAAGTCTTTCTTTCTTCCAGTCTGGTTTTGGGTCGAGGGGCAGTGGACAAACCAACCATCCCTCTGCATTGTATGCAAGTTTTCCCCTTGAAGATTCAGTGACTCCCCTGCTGAAGTTACGTCGCGTAAAAAGCCAGCCAGGTTGCTGTGCCGTCGCCGAGGGAACGCAGCCAGCTGGGATGGTGGCAAAGACGGTTTTTGATTGACAATCCAATGTTACACCTGAGACACCGCTGTCACCGGCATTTCTCAGAGGGAGTCCCAACACTAACCTCCCTCGTACACATCTCATGGTGACCTGAAAGCAGAGCGTGGGGAGTAACTCTCACGTTATTTCGCCTCCCCTTGGAGAATCGCAAGAGCTGACAACGCTTCACACCCACTCCTCTGCTCTGGTCAGAGCAGATCATGGTACTGTTGGAGGTGACATGTCTCTTATTCGCCAATCAGTGCCGAATGAACACCAGTCTGGCGCTGTGGGTCCATGGCCAATAGGAATTGGATCGCGACTGACCCAACTTAATCCCTGTAGGATGAGACATCAGTCATCATCATAGGTGGTCCCTCGGGATCGAGGAAGACTTGCTTCCACTCTTAAAATGAGTCCTTAGGTGGCTGAACAGTCCAATACGAGAGCCACAGTCCCTGTCACAGGTGGGACAGATAGTCGTTGAGGGAATGGATGGGTGGGACTGGTTTGCCGCACGCTCCTTCCGCTGCCTGCGCTTGTTTCTGCAAGCTCTCGGCAATGAGACATCAGTCAACCACCGGCAACCTATCACCCTGGGCTGAAACTGAACCCAGGAGTTGAAAGGTCAACGTCCAACCCAATTCAAAAATCCAGTCGCCCATAAATCAAGACTTGCATTTCGATAGCGCCTTTGATGACCTCAGGATGTCCCAAAGGATTTTACAGCCAACGGAGTACTTTTTGGAGTGTAGTCACTGTTGTAATGTGGGAAACGCGACTGCCAATTTGCGCACAGCAAGCTCCCACAAACAGCAATGTGATCCTGATCAGATAATCTGCTTTTGTGATGTTAGTTGAAGGATAAATATTGGCCCCAGGACACCGGGGAGAACTCCCCCTGCTCTTCTTCGAAATAGTGACCGTGGGATCTGAGAGAGCAGATGGGGCCTCGGTTTAACGTCTAATCCGAGAAGCAGCACCTCCGACAGTGCAGCGCTCCCTCAAGCACTGCACCAAAGTGTCAGCTTGGATTTTGTGCTAGGTCTCTGGAGTAAGATTGTTTGCATTAAAAATTATTCTAACCTCCCCTCTTTGTGTTTATAATACTAATTTTAAATTTATGTGCACTTGCCACCCATGCACCAGTTACCTCCGCGAAACCCTTCGTGATTTAGAACACTTTGAATAAATTAGCCCCTAACCTGCTCTACTCCAGCGAATACAGCTCTTGTTTTTCCAAACCTGGCATCTTAACGATATATCCTCTTGTCCCTGATAGCGTCTGTGATATGCCTTTTCCTGCATCCTTTTTTGCACAGTGGGGTCCTCAACTCTGCAGGCAGTATCCCAACTGTGGTCAATCCCAATACCTTGCACAGATGCACCATCACCTTTTGTTTTCAGTCACCCCAATAAATCAAAGCCACTCTCCCACTGCCTGTCAATCGCTTGTTCCACCTGCACTTCCGAATTTAAAACCATTTCGAATGATGTGTTTGGACTAAATCCTGAATCCTGCCTTAAATGCATTCGTGCAACAAAAATAAATCTTACAGCAAATCTTTAAAAAAATCTAGCTCTCACCTATATCCCAAGGCTCCTGAGAGAGGTATAGGGAAACGACATCGAATTGATTCAATATTTTAAACACAGCTGAGTTCACAATAACGAATAAGTTTGATGATTTGACTGATTTTTTTTAAGTTGCCATAACAATAGATAATGCATAACATTAAAATCAGCTAAACCCTGCAAAATGCGTGCCTTCTTCTGACTGACAGAATTTGCTTGCATCTCACATAGTTTGCATGCTGTAGTCCTAATATTATTATTTTTTGCATCGGGTTACAATAACTCGGCCAAAAGAAACAGAATCCTATTTTTCTACTAATGCATTTGCACATGTGTCATCACAACACAAGCAATTTTTCTGTAACCTTTTTGTAAATATAAACTCACCTGTGGTTATACTTTCACCCCCTTCCCCTTTCTCTATCGTTGCTCGGTTAACACACACACAAAAAAACCTTGTTAAAGGCAGCAGCTGCTTTGATGTGTATCCCAAGCGGTGTTTGCAGGTGAGAGCTGGTACCTGCACCGTGTATGCAAGATACACACACACACACACTCTCTCGCTCTGTGTCTCTGTAACTCACACTGCTGTGAAATAGCCTGGAACTCCCTCCCTCCTCCCTCCTCAACCCTATGAGGTAATGCGGTTAAAAATAGCCCAGGTACAGCAAATATGTCATCTCCAGCCAATCGCAGGCTCTCCCCCTTGTGTTGTTTTTTTCTGACTGATGTCAGGGTTTTTTTTTCTGTGTCGAATCCTCTCTCTCTCTCCATAGAGACATGGATTTAAAACGCAATCCATCTGAAGGGCAGATAAATGTTTAACACAGATTCGCAAATGAATCTATTTCTCTGCATTTATTTGTTGTCAATCTTTCTGCTGGCTGGCCTATTTTTCCATTGTTTTTTCTGAATTACCAAAGGCTCTTCCTAGCTCTCATTGCCTTCAATAAGGAATTGGATAACTGCTTGAAGGAGGAGAGATTGCAGGGATATGGAGAAAGAGCAGGGGGGGGTCGAGTGGGACTGACTAGATTGCTTTTCGAAAGAGCTGGCACGGACTAGATGGGCCGAATAGCCTCCTTCTGTGCCACATTGTTCCATGATTCTATTGTCCCTGTTAACAAATTGTCTGTCATTTAAAATAGTGATAACAGACCCTATATATAGCGTCTTTCACGACCACCGGATGTCTCAAAGCCCTTTACAGCCAATGAAGTACTTTTGAAACGCAGTCACTGTTGTAATGTGGGAAACGCGGCAGCCAGTTTGAGCATAGCAAGCTCCCACAAACAGCAATGTGACAATGACCCAGATAATCTGTTTTAGTGATGTTGATTGAGGGATAAATATTGGCCCCAGGATACCTCCCCTCCTCTTCTTCGAAATAGTGCCGTGGGATCTTTTATGTCCACCTGAGAGGGCAGATGGGGCCTCGGTTTAACGTCTCATCCGAATGATGGCACCTCCGACAGTGCGGCGCTCCCTCAGCACTGCACCGGGAGTGTTGGCTTAGATTTTGTGCTCAGGTTTCTGGAGTGGGACTACACTTCAAAAGTACTTCGTTGGCTGTGAGGCACAGTGGGGGTGGGAAAGGTGCTATATAATTGTACGTTCTCTCTCCTTCCTTATCAAAAAGCAGTAGGAAATGGCCGGCCTTCTTTTTGTTTTCTATCCTTTCGACATCTGAAATACGACGTGTAAAATTTGCCGGGGCAGAGCAGCGGGTGTCGATTGGATAACGGATTAGATCGCTCTCTCAAAGAGCCGGGACAAGCATGATGGGCCGAGCGGCTTCCTTCTGAGATTCATGAATCTACGAGCTTTTGCCTGGCTCCGAGCTTACAAGGTGTCATCAGCCTTCCGCGACCTCGAATCTCTTCAGCTGCCAGGCTGGGCGCGAGTTCTATCAGTCCCTGCCGTGCGTGCGATGAGGGCAATCTGATTCTGTCCTCGCCACGTGTCTGCATGTGGCAGCAGACCATCAGGAGTGAGAGCGTTGGCTGGTACTCCCCCCCATCCCCCTCACCCCGCGACCCCCAACTCCCCGGCAGAGGGGCTATGTGTAATACAGCTCCGCCTAGTGGACAGTTAATGCAACTGCTGCTGTAAACAGTCACATGATGTATTGGAGCCACCTTATGCAGTGTGTGTGTGCTTGCGATGTCGTAAAGAATACGTCACATTGGCGACAAGGAATAGGAGAATGGGATACCCTAGCTGAAAGTTGGTGGATAATTTCTGCCAAACAATAGAAGCAGCCCAATTGCTGCTCAGGCCAAAATCATAAGAACATAAAGAGTTCAGCTATTGGGTCCCTCGAGCCTGCTCCGCCATTCAATAAGATCATGGCTGATCTTCTGCCTCAACTCCACCTTCCTGCACTATCCCCATATCCCTTAATCGCATTCGCTCCCAAAACATTATCGACCTCTGTCTTGAATATACTCAACGACTGAGCCTCCACAGCCCCCTGGGTTAGAGAATTCCAAAGATTCACCACCCTCTGAGTGAAGAAATTTCTCCTCATCTCAGTCCTAGATGGCCGACCCCTTATCCTGAGACTGTGACCCCCTGGTTCTAGCCTCCCCAGTCCGGGGAATAAGAGCATCACAGGGCAAATTAAGAACGCGAACTCGGCAGCGGAGGGGCAATTTGTAACCTAACCCTCCCCTCAGGAAACTGACGACATGAAGTACAACATGTTGGTTTTATACCCCCGCCTGCAGTCAGTGGCGAGCAATATTGGGCGGGTTTTAAAAGCGGATTCTACCCGCCAAATTAAAATGTTCTCCCTCATCTGTGTGGCAGACTGTTCCCAACCTTGACCCTGAAATTAGCTGTTGGCCACATGCCCGCAGCATAACTACGACCGCCTATTTCCACCTCCGTAACATCGCCCGTCTCCGCCCCTGCCTCAGCTCATCCGCTGCTGAAGCCCTCATCTGTGCCTTTGTTACCTCCAGACTTGACTATTCCAACGCACTCCTGGCTGGCCTCCCACATTCTACCTTACGTAAACTAGAGTTGATCCAAAACTTGGCTGCCCCATGTCCTAACTCACACCCATCACCCCCTGTGCTCGCTGACCTACACAGGCTTCCGGTTAAGCAACGCCTCGATTTCAAAATTTTCATCCTTGTTTTCAAATCCCTCCATGGTCTCGCCCCTCCCTATCTCTGTAATCTCCTCCAGCCCCACAACCCCACCCCCGAGATGTCTGCGCTCCTCTAATTCTGCCCTCTAATTGAGCATCCCTGAACCATCGCTCAACCATCGGTGGCCGTGCCTTCTGTTGCCTGGGTCCCAAGCTCTGGAACTCCCTCCCTAAACCTCTCCGCCTCTCTACCCCTCTTTCCTCCTTCAAGACGCTCCTTAAAACCTACCTCTTTGAACTGCCCTAATTTCTACTTTTGCGGCTCGGTGTCAAATTTTTTATCTCGTAACACTCCAGTGAAGCGCCTTGGGACGTTTCACTATGTTAAAGGCGCTATATAGATACAAGTTGTTGTTGTTGTTTAGTACAAGGGAATGGCACCTTTACCCAATGGTCCTTTGGGGGAGTGTTTATGGAGTGATTCCTTTGTTGATGTTGTACAATTTACTATGAAAAGTATCCTGCTAATACTTTACGCATCTGATGGCCTCAAGTCCCAAACTCATGAAGTGTTGTCTCGATAACAGAACTAACTAGGTCACTGAATAAATTACCAGCTCACAACTAGCAGGCTGTTTTCATAAGACATATTCTGTAGCAAACGGGCCAAGTGATGTCAGATCCCTCAGGCTGTTTATATGAAGCAGGGTGGATTATAATTGCAATGTATTTGCTTCATGGGTTATTTGCTTAAGAATTCATAGCAACACACTGCTATTAAGAACTAGTTGGTTTATTAACAAAGGTTTAACAATCACACTACACATTACCAGTTCATCCACCAGGCTCACAACCACCTGCCTCACCATGGATTCCCCGAACCCAACTGGCTGGGGTTTTATTGAGTCTTGTGAACATCACGTGACTGGCTAAGCCACTCACAATGCAATAGCTGTATAAACCTGTGAGCATCCTCAGTGTTGCATACATTACAATAATCTCTGGGCAAATATGGAACCTCCCCCAGCCCGATTGGAGACATCGCTCCGCGCTTGGATCCATAACCTTCACTCCACTTTCCTGCACTGTCCCCATATTCCTTGATTCCCTTAATATCCAAAAATCTATCGATCTCTGTCTTCAATATACTCAAAGACTGAGCCCCCTCATCCCTCTGGGGCAGAGAATCCCGAAGGTTCACCACCCTCTGAGTGAAGAAGTTTCTCCTCATCTCAGTCCTAAATGGCCGACCCCTTATTCTGAAACTGTGACCCCTGGTTCTAGACTCCCCAGCCCGGGGGGAAACATCCTCCCTGCATCTACCCTGTCAAGCTCTGTAAGAATTGTGTATGTTTCAATGAGATCACCTCTCATTCTTCGAAACACTGGAGAATATCGGCCTAGTCTGCTCAATCTCTCCTCATAGGACAATCCCCCCATCCCAGGAATCAGTCTGGTGAACCTTCGTTGCACTCCCTCTATGGCAAGTATATCCTTCCTTGGGTAAGGAGACCAGAACTGTGCACACTACTCCAGGTGTGGTCTCACCAGGGCCCTGTATAATTGCAATAAGACGTCTTTACTCTTATACACAAACCCTCTTGTAATAAACGCCAACATACCTGTATGTTAACTTGTACTGTGCTGGGATTAGAAAAGTGGCTAAATGCAGAGATCATGGAGCTATTACTGTGGACGGATTGGGAAGTGACTGTTCAGGAATTGGGAAGAACATTTGTTCAATTTTGATCTGACATTGCAAAAAAAGGACATGTAAAGGAACGAGCCCCGGGAAGAATTAGAAGGCTGATTCCTGAACATGGAGCGCTGAATTATGAGGAGTGATTGTCTACATGGAATTGGAGATGGAGGATGTCAAGGACCCGATTGAGGCTTATGGAGAATATAGATCCAGGGGATAAAGTATTTTCGTTAGGCACAGGATTCAAGGAGAGTTTAAAATTAAGGGTGTCAAAAGGAAATAGCAAAGAACTTGCATTTATATAGCGCCTTTCACGACCACCGGACGTCTCAAGGCACTTTACAGCCACTGAAGTACTCTTGAAGTGTCGTCACTGTTGTCATGTAGGAAACGCGGTGGCCAATTTGTGCACAGCAAGTTCCCACAAACTTGTTATGTTGATTGAGGAATAAATATTGGCCCCAGGCACCAGGGATAACTCCCCTGCTATTCGAAATAGTGCCGTGGGATCTTTTACATTCACCTGAGAGAGCAGACGGGGCCTCGGTTTAACCAAAAACCCTTTGACAGTGCAGCACCCCCGCAGCACTGCACTGGGGGTGTCAGCCTGGATTTTTGTGCTCAAGTTCCTGGAGTGGGACTTGAACCCATGACCTTCTGACTCAGAGGTGAGAGTGCACCCCACCGAGCCACAGCTGACAGTATGCTTTGGAGTGCAGTAACTGTTGGAATATAGGAAACATGGTAGATAGTTTGCACACAGCAAGTTCCCACAAACAGCAATGTGATAATGACCAGATAATGTGATGTTATTATATTGATTGAGGGATAAATATTGGCCTTGGACACCGTGGGATAAATCCCCCTGCTCTTCTTCGAAATAGTGGCTGTGGGATCTTTTATGTCCCACCTGAGAGAGCAGACGGGGCCTCGGTTTAACGTCTCATCTGAAAGACGGCACCTCCGACAGTGCAGCGCTCCCTCAGCACTGTACCGGGAGTGTCAGACTAGATTTATGTGCTCAAGTCCCTGGAGCGGGATTTGAACCCACAACCTTCTGACAAAGCAGCGCGAGTACTGAGAGGGTGATAGATTAGTCGGAGGGTTTCAGGACCGTGGTATAAGCTGCGGCAGGAACTCCTGACAGGAAATGGGAGACGTGGCTATGAATTCTGGGGTCAAAGGAATGTGATGGGGGATTTGGAAGCGTGGGCTGAATGGACCCAATGTTCGTCTGCCCAAAACATGACTATGTTACATAAGAACATAAGAAATAGGAGCCGGAGTTGGCCATATGGCCCCTCGAGCCTTCTCCACCATTCAATATGATCATGGCTGATCATTGACCTCAACTCCACTTTCCCGCCCGATCCCCACAATCCTTCGATTTTCACCAGACTCCAAAAATCTATTGATCTCAGCCTTGAATATATTCAGAGACTGAGCCTCCACAGCCCACTGGGACAGAGAATTCCACAAAGATTCACAACCTTCTGAGTGAAGAAATTTCTCTTCATCTCTGTCTTAAATGGCCGACCCCTTATCCTGAGACTCTGCCCCCTGGTCCTAGACTCTTCAACCAGGGGGGAAACAACCTCTCAGCATCTACCCTGTCAATCCCCCTCAGAATCTTGTATGTTTCAATGAGATCACCTCAGGGAATTCCCTGCCGCAGAGAGTTGTTGATGCCAGTTCACTGGATATATTCCAGAGGGAGTTAGATATGGCTCCTACGGTTGAGGGGATCAAGGGGTATGGAGAGAAAGCAGGAAACGGGCACTGAAGGAATGATCAGCCATGATCTTATTGAATGGCAGTGCAGGCTCGAAGGGCCAAATGGCCTACTCCTGCACCTATTTTTCTATGTTTCTATGTTTCTATTCTTCTAAACTCCAGAGAGTATAGGCCCAGTCTGCACAATCTCTCATCATAAGACAGCCCTGTTATCCTAGGAATCAATCTAATGAACCTCCATTGCACTGCCTCCAAGGCAAGTATATCCTTCCTTAGATAAAGAGACCAAAACTGTGCGCAGTACCCCAGGTGTGGTCTCACCAAGGCCCTGTATCACATAACTCATCTATGTTGGTCACATGGACCCAGGTCCCAATGCATTGTGGTACCTATCACAGCTTCCTCTTCCCCATCCTCCCCTTTTGCATGTGCTGGGTGTTGCTAGGTAAAGGTCCCAAAGGTATCAGGTGCCCCTCCAGTCTCTCATCCAAGTGTTCTAGGCAGTGAGTGTTGCCAGGCTTTTCAACCATGGGGGGAACAACAGAGCTGAGTCCTATATCATGCCGTAGGTGCCAAATTGTGCTCAACATGGTGGCCCAAATTTAAGTTGTATAGGACTAGATCTAGGTTCGATGTCAGGAGGTGGTTCTTTTCCCAGAGAACAGTCGACCTCTGGTTCCATGTGGTGGATGCAGACTCGCTGAATTCCTTCAAGCGAGAGCTGGATTTGTTTCTGTCTGCGGCGGAGATCACAGAAGGTAGGTACTGCAGGGAATTTAATGGCCAGGGTGATCTCCTGGACTACTTTCGGTCGCCTAGATGGGTCGACGAGGAATTTCCCAGATATGTGCCCCCAAATTGGCTGGTGTTTTTTACCTGTTTTTTTGCCTCTTCCAGGGGATCACATGGTTTCGGGTGGGGCGGAGTGTATATGTTGTGATACACAAGGTATTGCAATTGTGTGGGACAGGCTCGATGGACCAGAGGGTCTTTACCTGTCCGTCATTGTCCGTATGTAACACTGCAGGGAGGGCAGGTAACTTATATCGGGAGCTAGTCTGTAAGATCTCCACTCCTGATAAATGGATAAAAAATATCTTGTTGCCAAATTGACTGAGTGACAGGTTATTCCGGTACTTTCAAAGGGTATTTTGTTGTGGTCAGTAGTGTTTTTATAACACACCCAAGTCTTAACAGTCCTTAAAAGTTATACTACTGCAGGGATGTTTCATCTGCACACATGAGCGAGTTTACTGTTTGCTCATATTCTGTTTGTACTCTGACGTTCTCGATCCCGCACTGTCCCGCAAACCTTCAACCTTCTGCGTGTTAGATTGCCGAGCTGCTGGTTAGAATCATAGAACTCTCTTCTTCTTCTTCTCAGGCCGTCCCCGGAGTTGAGGATGACTTGCTTCCACACTAACATGAGTTCTCAGGTGACGGATGAGACCAATGTGGGACCTGCAGTCACTGTCACAGGAGGGACGGGTGGGTGGGGTGGTGGGTGGGGGGTTGCTTGGGTTGTCGTGCGCTCCTTCCGCTGTTTGAGCTTGGGTCTCCGCGTGCTCCCGGCGATGAGACTCGAGGTGTTCGGCGCCTGGGGTACTGAAGTTGAATGTTCAGCCATGAACTCATTGAATGGTGGTGCAGGCTTGAAGGGCCGAATGGCCTACTCCTGCACCTATTTTCTATGTTTCTATGTTTCTATGTTTCCCGGATGCTCTTGGGCCAGGGATTCCAAGGAGTCGGTGGGGATGTTGCATTTTTTCAAGGAGGCTTTGAGTGTGCCCTGGAAGCGTTTTTCTCTGCCCTTCTGGGGCTCGCCTGCCGTGACGTAGCTCCGAGTAGAGCGCCTGTTTCGGGAGCCTAGCATCGGGCGTGCGGACGATGTGGCCTGCCCGCCGGAGCTGGTCGAGCGCGGTCAATGCCTCAATGCTGGGGATGTTGGCCTGAGGGAGAACGTTGACATCAGTGCACCTGACCTGCAGAAGGAGGCCATTCGGCCCATCGTGCCTGTGTCGGCTTAGTGGGAAAAAGCAGTCGGGATTAGTCCCACACTCCCACCCCTCCCTGCCCCCGCTTTTGTTTCCTGTAACCCTGTAAGTTCCTGATCCTTAAGTACCGGTCCCGCTCCCTTTTTAAATTATTAATGGGATCGGCTCCCGACAGCTTTTCAGGACGAGCGCTCCAGATCCCGACAACTCTCTGAGTGAAAACATTCTCATCTCTCTTCTACATCTTTCGCCAATGGTTTAAAATCTGTGACCTCTGATTATTAGCCCACTCGCCAGAGGGTTTGGTTGTGTGCCTTGCTTTGTGTAGGATGTCACAAAGTAGCCGGGGGTACAGTAGTGTTGTGGTTAGGTTCCTGCACCAGCAACCCAGAGGTCTGGACTATTAAAGCACATGGTATTGGGGGTAATGTACTGATGTGGATAGAGAACTGGTTGGCAGACAGGAAGCAAAGAGTAGGAATAAATGGATCCTTTTCAGAATGGCAGGCAGTGATTAGTGGGGTACCGCAGGGTTCAGTGCTGGGACCCCAGCTATTTACAATATACACAAAGGAATTGAATGTAATATCTCCAAGTTTGCAGATGAGACTAAGCTGGGTGGTGGTGTGAGCTGTGAGGAGGACGCTAAGAGGCTGCAGGGTGACTTGGACAGGTTAGGTGAGTGGGCAAATGCATGGCAGATGCAGTATAATGTAGATAAATGTGAGGTTATCCACTTTGGTGGCAAAAACAGGAAGGCAGAATATTATCTGAATGGTGACAGATTAGGAAAAGGGGAGGTGCAACGAGACCTGGGTGTCATGGTACATCAGTCATTGAAAGTTGGCATGCAGGTACAGTAGGTGGTGAAAAAACTAAATAGCATGTTGGCCTTCATAGCGAGGGGATTTGAGTATAGGAGCAGGAAGGTCTTACTGCAGTTGTACAGGGCCTTGGTGAGGCCTCACCTGGAATATTGTGTTCAGTTTTGGTCTCCTAATCTGACATTCTTGCTCTTGAGGGAGTGCAGCGAAGGTTCACCAGACTGATTCCCGGGATGGCAGGACTGACATATGAAGAAAGACTGGATCGACTCGGCTTATATTCACTGGAATTGAGAAGAATGAGAGGGGATCTCATAGAAACATATAAAATTCTGGTGGGATTGGACGCAGGAAGAATGTTCCCGATGTTGGGGAAGTCCAGAACCAGGGGTCACAGTCTAAGGATGTTAGATCTCTTAATTTCAAATGAAATACGAACTCCGATTGTAGTTTTAACTTTTTAATCTTGGCAGAGAGCAACAATCTGCTGGCTGATTGCCAGTTCCTTTGTCTTACTGGGACCACATGGTCAAAATGGCTGTATTTATACCGGGTTCAATTTACAGAAAAGAACTCGCCTTCTTTGACCTTATTGGCTCAATTAATAGTCTTTTAACGTTTTAATTGGCTCGCTACCCAAGGTCTGAAAATGTCAAGTTGATTGATGACTTAATGCAATGTGGCCTGTGTTTTTTCACAGCCTGTCTAAATGCAGCCTGGCTGCAGAGCTTGAATTCTCTATCAATCCCCCCTTTGATTCTTTCACAAACTGAATCATAAAACTTCAGGTATCACTGGTTAAACATTCTACAAAATAATTTCATACATGTTAATAGAGTTTCCTTCTAAAATTTGTTGATGTGTTTCGCCACATGTCCGGACTAGTAGCTTCCACACAAATTTACACCAACCCGAGTTCCATCGTGGCCACAATGGAAGTCTGGTTTTAGTAGGTTAATTAACCTTATTCCAATTTAATCCAAATCAATATCTTAATTCAACCAGTAAACAATCTTCCCTTAAGCATAACATACCCCTGTGCCACGTACAGACGGTCTGCTGGGACCTGCAAGGTGTCTCACCTGCGGGACGGCAGCTACAGCCGCCTGGTCGCAACAACATTTAATCAACATAAACAAACAATATAAAAGTAAAATAATTACAACAAATAGAATTAAACCTTCCACCAATGAAGTTCCTATTGAACCTAGCCATTCAGTGGCTCCACTCCACAAAGTGAATGATGAGGGTTGCTTAAGTTTTTCTACCTCCTTTTGGATATGCTCCGCTAAGTGGGTAATTTCTTCGGAGCTATCTGGGATATATGTGCAACACTCAGTTCCGAGTAGGGCGCAAGTACCTCCCTTTTCAGCCAGGATGTAATCAAGGGCCAGTCTATTCTGTAGGGCTACTGTGCGGATTGCTACCATTTCTGCATTGATTTTAACTAGGGCCTCTGAGGTATCATTGGCTACCCGTTCCACAACGGATGCCATGTAATGGATTCCCTTGCCAGTTTGGCGGTCCCATACCTGGGGATCAGAATGGCAAAGAACCTCTCTGTTTCTGTGATAGCTCTCTTAGGACGGTGTAAATGTTCCGACAGTGACTTTATATGAGACATATAAGGCACAATGTAGGCTAAATAGCAGGATCCCATCCAATTCTGGGGCAGCCAAGGGTAGGCCTTGTGGCCACACACCCAATAGGTGCCATTATATGCAATGAATGCTAGCTGTTTCTTTGTCAGCAACACTCCGGGGCCTGTCCAGGCTTTTCCATCTGTTTTATTCAGAATCCCCGTTACGTTAAAAACTCCCACATCAGCCCAGTTTGGACGGTTCCGTGGCTTGATTATATTATAATTCCGGGAGCAGTTACTATACCCCATATTTTGGCCTCCTTTGATGTTTCTAATCAGACAGTCCGATTCCCCCGGTCTTCCTATTCCCGTTGTATTAGTGACAACAAAAAATGGGGGCCGTTTGGAATTATTGTCGCACAGTTGGTATCTCCCTTCAAAGGTAGTCAGATTGTAACCTGCTGACTTCCATTTACGTGCCCAGTTTTCCATATCCTGAAACGCATTGACTGTTTTGTTTTGATTAATTATCCACTCAGCCATTTCCGAGATATTCAAGGGAACTGGCCTCAAGGGAATCCCTCCCTTTGAGTGAATAGGAATATGCGCACACACCCAACAACTAGAAATGTTACCTTGTTTGGCATAAATGTATGACATATATAAAAAGGTATTTACATGTAATTCCCTTGCTACCCTACTATTTCCCTTTGGTGCAGAGGGTCGGTTAGTAAGAAGTAGGCCTATGCCTATAATACCTACAATCAATAATACAGTAAATTTATAAATTTTCGCAAAAAGTAATTGTCCTTATTAGATTTCAGCATCAGTTATGGGTGCTCGTTTAACGTGTGAAGCGTGGATCCAGGCTTTCTTTCCTTGAACTTTAACAGCTGCCTGGGTGGTCAATAACACTTGATAAGGTCCCTCCCACTTTGCACCCAAAGGTTCTTTGTGCAACTTTTTTACATACACCCAGACTCCCGGGATGATGTCGTGTCCTCCTTTGGGTGGATTACCCCAAGCTGCCGATACCTGTCGAGAAACAGAACTAATAGCATTGGTTAGGTTCTGACAGTATGATAACAAAGTGTCACTCATTAAGTGAACATCAGCTTTCCGTAAATCGATAGTTCCTGGCAGCGACATGGGTCTTCCTGTTATAATTTCAAATAGGCTTAGACCTGTAGTTCTGTTCGGCTGCATAGCACTATTGGTAGTGCCTGGGGCCATGGTGTTCCTTCTTGGTGATATTTGGCAAGCTGTTGTTTCAGAGTTCGATTCATTCGCTCTACTTGTCCTGATGATTGTGGATGATAAGGACAGTGTAAATCCCACGTAATGTAAATGACGCAGGCTCCATCTGGAGTAGGCCACAATCGTTCTTATCTTTAGCCCATATCGGGTGTTCCTTCAATTCTTCTTTCTTCAAAGTTCTAATTGACCATGTCACCCGACCATCCTCGAAATGCAACGATGAATCTACTTGGATTAGAATGTCCATTCCCAAAAGGGGTTGATCTACTGGACCTATCCAGACCGGCGTGGTTAGTTCATGTGGACCCAGCCCTATAAGTACCGGTGTTGTCCTTTTAATTTCCATTTTATGGCCCCCAACTCCATAGGCTGTACGTGCCCTACCATCCAACGGCAAAAAGTCTCCATATTGTAGGGGTAAGCATGTTAATTCCGCCCCTGTGTCTAAAAGACAGTCCACTTCCTTATCGCCCACCCTCACAGTTATACATAGCCCATCTCCCCCTCTGTTGTATTAGTGCGAGGAGGGGGGCCAGGGTGGGCTCTAATCGTTTTTTGCTATCCCAAGTAACTCCTTCTGTTGTTGTATTGTCAGTCGCTTAAATGCTTCTATGAGGTCGTTATCTTGTGACAAGCCTGGCTTGTTGGCTGAATTGTATCCCTGGCTGCGTCCTCTTCCTCAGCCACGACCTTTCTGTTTTGCCCTGCACGTCTTGGCCCAGTGACCTTCTTTCCCACAATAATGACATTTTCCGAGTAATTTTCCTAATAACTGTTTATCGGAATCCTGGGATTTCCATCCCATAGCCGGTACAGCTCGGACTTTAGCTCCCATATCCCGATCTAATTGGTTACATCGATCCACCAATGCTGCAAAGGTAGTTCCTCTACCTTCCCAGTCCGGTAACACTACCTTAAGCATTTTGGACAGTTCTGGCTTTAGACCTGCCACGAAAACTGCTTCAGGGGTCCAAACACTTGTTCATCCATTTCCTCATCCGTATTATTCATACCCGAATGTTCTAGCCACGTGCATCTAAACCGCTCGTCATACTCCAGGACCTCCTCTGTTCCTTTCTGTTGGCAGGCTGCAATTTTTCCCCAGTCTGTATTAGCTGGACTGAGGGCTTGCAGCCAGTGTTTAATCGCCTCCCATCCTGCGACTAATTCTTGCTCATTCTGCCCCAAAGCTTCATCTACCTTGTCGTGCAATTTTCTTCCCTGTGTTTTTGGCACCATTATGGTCAAAATTTGCACTCTGTCCCAGGGATGAAGTTGATATATATTTCTTAAGCGGTCCAATTGGTCCCACGTTTTTACTCCCCCTTTCTTTGGATTGGGCAATTCCTTGGACCATTTATCAATTTTCTCTGGGTCTGCCGGAGCATGAATTAAGTATTCTGCATACACCCTTCTCTTTGTTTTTTTGGTTCCGCCCTCATCCGCAGTCTCTTCTGATTTGACTACAACTCGTCTTTTTTTAAACGGAGCAAAGCGCACCCCTAATTCATCATCCTCCGACACTGTATTGTCGGAGGATTCAGAATCCGTATCTATTCCTCGGTCGTGTCTTCGAGTTTGCGCTTTTAATTTATCCAAACATGGGTACCCTGGGAATTGATCAATACATTTTCCTTTTCCTATTACTGTCTCTTGACCTCATGATTTTTTCCATTCTTTAATTTCACCTTTAAGATCTTTAACTTCCGCTTCCAGCTTTTCAAGTTCAAGCTTTTTCTGTCGCAGCTGTGCACAAACAGCTTGCAATTGATCCTTTGTACTGGTCAGTTCTCGATCATGTTGGGAACACATTATAATTTCATTCCGCTTTCAAATCTGGCCCATAACCACTAGGGACCATCTAGTTCGCTCTTTATTTTTCATACGGGTCATTTTTCCCCAGACCCTTTTAATCTCGTCCAAGGACCATTGTCCTTTGGAGGTTCCGTACTTTTGTTCGATCTTAATACAGGTTTTAGATAAGTTGAATTGTTGCTCTATGTATTCTTTCAACTGTTCGAGAATGTTATCTATTGAAACTTCAGGTGGTGCCTGCCCACCTTTAACAGTTGTAGGCAATTCTTTGCTCTTATCTCCTGCTGCCATTTCTTTACTGGGGTCTCGAGTCGTAGGCTCTCTCGCCGATCAATAGGTCGGTGATTAATTAACTAACACACCGCCGAAGTTTAGACGTCTATGGGACCTCGAGCCGACTACCAACCGGAGGGTTCGCAAACCGGAGGCTTTTGGAATCGCGTAGAAGGAGAGGCGAATTTAGACTTTTGACCAAGGACTTTTTAAAAAGAGGAGTCCTTACCTCAATCTATAGGTCCGATGTCCAAAATTCAGTTTCTTTCCTCAGCGACCCTGCTCGCAGCGCCAAAATTGTTAGATCTCTTAATTTCCAATGAAATACGAACTCCGATTGTAGTTTTAACTTTTTAATCTTGACAGAGAGCAACAGGCTGCTGGCTGATTGCCAGTTCCTTTGTCTTACTGGGACCACATGGTCAAAATGGCTGTATTTATACCGGGTTCAATTTACAGAAAAGAACTCGCCTTCTTTGACCTTATTGGCTCAATTAATAGTCTTTTAACGTTTTAATTGGCTCGCTACCCAAGGTCCGAAAATGTCAAGTTGATTGATGACTTAATGCAATGTGGCCTGTGTTTTTTCACAGCCTGTCTAAATGCAACCTGGCTGCAGAGCTTGAATTCTCTATCAAAGGATAAGGGGTAAGCCATTTAGGACCGAGATGAGGAGAAACTTCTTCACTCAGAGAATTGTGAACCTGTGGAATTCTCTACCACAGAAAGTTGTTGAGGCCAGTTCGTTAAATATATTCAAAAGGGAATTAGATGTGGCCCTTACGGCTAAAGGGATCAGGGCTTATGGAGAGAAAGCAGGAATGGGGTACTAAAGTTGCATGATCAGCCATGATCATATAGAATGGTGGTGCAGGCTCGAAGAGCTGAATGGCCTACTCCTGCATCTATTTTCTATGTTTCTATGTTTCTATAACTAATGATCCTAGTATTGGAGTAATGTGCACAGTTTTGGTCTCCTTACCTAAGGAAGGATATACTTGCCATAGAGGGAGTGCAATGAAGGTTCACCAGACTGATTCCTGGGATGGGGGGATTGTCCTATGAGGAGAGATTGAGTAGACTAGGCCGATATTCTCTAGAGTTTAGCAGAATGAGAGGTGATCTCATTGAAACATACACAAGTCTTACAGGACTTAACAGGGTAGATGCAGGGAGGATGTTTCCCCCTGGGCTGGGGAGTCTAGAACCAGGGGTCACAGTCTCAGAATAAGGGGTCGGCCATTTAGGACTGAGATGAGGAGAAACTTCTTCACTCAGAGGGTGGTGAATCTTTGGAATTCTCTACCCCAGAGGGCTGTGGAGGCTCAGTCATTGAGTATATTCAAGGCTGAGATCAATAGATTTTTGGATATTCAGGGAATCAAAGGATATGAGGATAGAGCAGGAAAGTGGAGTTGAGGTCGAAGATCAGCCATGATCTTATTGAATGGCGGAGCAGGCTCGAGGGGCTGAATGGCCGACTCCTGCTCTGAATTCTTATGTTCTTATGTTATGTAGACCCAAGTTCAAATCCCACTGTGGCAGCTGGGGAATTTAAATTCAAATAATGAAAGACAACTGGAATTTAAAAAACTAATATCAGTAACCATGGAACTACCAAATCATTGTAACAAACCCATCTGGTTCACTAATGTCCCTTTAGGGAAGGAAATCTGCCGTCCTTACCCGGTCTGGCCTATATATGTGACTCCAGACCCACAGCAACGTGGTTAACTCTTAACTTTTTTTTTTGTTCATTCATAGGATATAGGCATCGCTGGCAAGACCGGCATTTATTGACCATCCCTAATTGCCCCTTGAGAAGGTGGTGGTGAGCCGCCTTCTTGAACCGCTGCAGTCCGTGTGGTGAAGGTGCTCTCACAGTGCTGTTAGGGAGGGAGTTCCAGGATTCTGACCCAGCGATGATGAAGGAACGGCCGATATATTTCCAAGTCAGGATGGTGTGTGACTGGGAGGGGAACGTGGAGGTGGTGGTGTTCCCGTGCGCCTACTGCCCTTGTCCTTCTAGGTGGTAGAGGTCGCGTGTTTGGGAGGTGCTGCCGAAGAAGCCTTGGCGAGTTGCAGTGCCCTCTGTAATGGCCTAGCGAGCCACTCCGTTGTATTCAAGAAGGCGGCTCACCACCACTTCTCGAGGGCAATTAGGGATAGGCAATAAATGTGGCCTAGTCGGTGACACCCACATCCATGAATGAATGAAGAAAAGGTTTAGATGAGTGAGGCCCCTTCAACCTACATTAAATCTGCTTTTACGCAAATAAAGAAAGAAAGACTTGGATTTATAGAGCGCCTTTCATGACCACCGGACGTCTCAAAGCGCTTTACAGCCAATGAAGTACTTTTGGAGTGTAGTCACTGTTGTAATGTGGAAAACACGGCAGTCAATTTGCGCACAGCAAGCTCCCACAAACAGCAATGTGATAATGACCAGAAAATCTGTTTTTTGTTATGTTGACTGAGGGATAAATATTGGACCAACGGGGATAACTCCCCGGCTCTTCTTCGAAATAGTGGCCGTGGGATCTTTTACGTCCACCTGAGAGAGCAGACAGGGCCTCGGTTTAATGTCTCATCTGAAAGACGGCACCCCCAACAGTGCAGCGTTCCCTCAGCCCTGCACTGGGAGTGTCAGCCTGGATTTATGTGCTCAGGTCCCTGGGGTAGGATTTGAACCTGCGACCTTCAAAGGCTCCTTTAGTTTGGATTCCGAGAGATGGGCATCCGTGAGCCAGCAGCCTGATCCCAGCACGTGGATACTACATCCTGAGGGAACCTGATAAACTTTTCCTCGTCCACGTTTGTCCCAGCTGCTTCTGCTCTGGCTCCGGAATCAGGAAGATTGTGGGTTCAAGCCTCATCCCGGGACTTGAATGCAGAGTCCGTGGTGACGTGTCAGTGCAGTGCCAGGGGAGTGCTGCATTGTTGGTGTAGTACCGAAGGAGTGCTGCATTGTTGGAGGGGCAGTACTGATGGGGCGCTGCATTGTTGGAGGGGCAGTACCGAGGGGGGTGCTGCTTTGTTGGAGGTGCAGTACCGAGGGAGTGCTGCACTGTTGGAGGGGCAGTACCGAGGGGGGTGCTGCTTTGTTGGAGGTGCAGTACCGAGGGAGTGCTGCACTGTTGGAGGGGCAGTACCAAGGGGAGTGCTGCATTGTTAGGGGGGCAGTACCGAGGGAGTGCTGCACTGTTGGAGGGGCAGTACTGAAGGAGTGCTGCATTGTTGGAGGGGCAGTACTGAAGGAGTGCTGCATTGTTGGAGGGGCAGTACTGAAGGAGTGCTGCACTGTTGGAGGGGCAGTGCCGAGAGGAATGCTGCACTGTTGGAGGGGCAGTACTGAAGGAGTGCTGCATTGTTGGAGGGGCAGTACTGAAGGAGTGCTGCATTGTTGGAGGGGCAGTACTGAAGGAGTGCTGCACTGTTGGAGGGGCAGTACTGAAGGAGTGCTGCATTGTTGGAGGGGCAGTACTGAAGGAGTGCTGCACTGTTGGAGGGGCAGTACTGAAGGAGTGCTGCACTGTTGGAGGGGCAGTACCGAAGGAGTGCTGCACTGTTGGAGGGGCAGTGCCGAGAGGAATGCTGCATTGTTAGAGGGGCAGTACCGAGGGGATTGATGCACTGTTGGAGGTGCAGTACCGAGGGAGTGCTGCACTGTTGGAGGTGCAGTACCGAGGGAGTGCTGCACTGTTGGAGGGGCAGTGCCGAGGGGAATGCTGCACTGTTAGAGGGGCAGTACCGAGGGGAGTGCTGCGTTGTTGGAGGTGCCGTGCTCCAGGTGCGAGGCAGGCGAGAATCACATGGGATGAATTCATGACCCAATGTCACTATATTGGAAGAACTGGTCAATGCTCCTCCCTACAGCCAACACCATCGGGAACAGATTCAGGAGACACTCACCGCACTGCGAGGCAGAACATGGTGCTTCCTTCCCTTACATAACAACTTCCAAGTTAATCATGAGATCAGGAGGCGGCCATTCTGCCCCGCGAACCTGCTCTGCCATTCAATGAGATTGTGACTGACCTGCGACCTAACTCCATATATCCATCTTTGGCCCATATCCCTTAATACCTGAGAAAGCCATCAATCTCAGATTAAAATTAACAATTAACCCAGCATCAATTGCCGTTTGCGGAGGTGAGTTCCAAACTTCTCCCACTCTTTGTGTGTAGAAGTGTTTCCTAGTTTCACCCCTGAAAGGTCTGGCTCTGATTTTTAGACTATGTCCCTAGTCCTAGACTCCCCAACTACCGGAAATAATTTCTCTCCACCTACCCTAACTGTTCCCCTTAATACCTTGAAAACCTGGATCAAATTGCCCTTTAACCTTCTAAATTCTAGAGAATCCAACCCTGGTTTGTGTAATCTCGCCTCTAATTTAACCCTTGAAACCTGGGTATCATTCTGATAAACCTACGTTGCGTTCCCTCCAAGGCCAGTATATCTTTCCTAAGGTGTGGTGCCAGAACTGCTCGCGGTGCTCCAGGTGTGGTCTAACCAGGGCTTTGTACAGCTGCAGCATAACTTCTACCCCTCTTGTACTCGAATCCTCTCGATATAAAGGCCAGCATTCCATTAGTATTTTGATTATTTTCTGTATCTGTTTATGACATTTTATGTACATGAGCCCCCAATTCTCTTTGTACCTCCACTGTTTCTAGCTTTTTACCATTTAGAACGCACCCTGTTCTAAAGTGGATGACCTCACATTTGCCGACATTGAAATCCATTCACCACAATGTTGCCCACGCACTTAATCCATTAATATCCTGTAAGGCTCGGAGACATGGACCATATACAGTAGACAGATCAAATCGCTGGAGAAATACCACCAATGATGTCTCCGCAAGATCCTGCAAATCCCCTGGGAGGACAGACGCACCAACGTCAGTCTTCTCGATCAGGCCAACATCCCCAGCATCGAAGCACTGACCACACTCGACCAGCTCCGTTGGGCGGGCCACATTGCCCGCATGCCCGACACGAGACTCCCAAAGCAAGCGCTCTACTCGGAACTCCTTCACGGCAAACGAGCCAAAGGTGGGCAGAGGAAACGTTACAAGGACACCCTCAAAACCTCCCTGATAAAGAGCAACATCCCCACCAACACCTGGGAGACCCTGGCCAAAGACCAGTCCGCCCTAAGTGGAGGAAGCGCATCCGGGAGGGCGCTGAGCACCTCGAGTCTCGTCGCCGAGAGCATGCGGAAATCAAGCGCAGGCAGCGGAAGGAGTGTGCGGCAAACCAGTCCCACCCACCCTTTCCCTCAACCACTGTCTGTCCCACCTGTGACAGAGACTGTAATTCCCATATTGGACTGTTCAGCCACCTGAGAACTCACTTTTAGAGTGGAAGCAAGTCTTCCTCGATTCCGAGGGACTGCCTATGATGATGATAATATCCCATTGTAATTTTATGCCACCTATCTTTGTGTTACGGCGAGCTTGGATTTCTGGCTTTCTAGCCCATTATCTAATACACAGGGTGCTGTGATGCATCTCTGAGAGACCCCTTTGTTCCTGCAAGCCTTTGTGATTTTAAACAGTGTGAAATTGCAGCTTAATCAAGGAGTTCATATTTGTACATCTCTCTCAAGTTTTGTGACCCTATTTTGACTCCCAAGAATAAATCCCTGTCCTTTCTCCCCTCCTCCTCCCCTGAAAGTGCCGGGATATAGCTCACAGGGACATCAGTCACTCTTCAGTAACTTACCCAAGTGACTAGTGTGTGAGCCGAGACAGTGAATGTCATGGGACTATTCTACCATGATGGGCACAGGACATTGTGTGTCAGCTGTGGCTCAGTGGGCAGCACCCTCGCCTCTGCGTCAGGAGGCTGTGGGTTCAAGTTCACACTCCAGTGACTGGAAATCCAGGCTGACACTCGCAGTGCAGTGCTGAGGGAGTGCCGCACTGTCGGAGGTGCCGTCTTCTGGATGAGACGTTAAACCGAGGTCACGTCTGCCCTCTCAGGTGAAAGTAAAAGATCCCACGGCACTATTTTGGAGAAGAGCAGGGGAGTTTTCCCGGGTGTCCTAGGGCCAATATTTATCCCTCAGTCAACATCATTCAAACAGATTATCTGGTCATTATCGCACTGCTGTTTGTGGGAGCTTGCTGTGCGCAATTTGGCTGCTGCGTTTCCCACATTACAACAGTGACTACACTTTGAAAAAGTACTTCATTGGCTGTAAAGCACTTTTGGACATCCAGTGGTCTTGAAAGGTGCTATATAAATGCAAGTCTGTCTGTTCATTCATGTACAGAATCGCCTCTCTGCCTCTCTACCTCTCTTTCCTCCTTTAAGACGTTCCTTAAAACCTACCTCTTTGACCAAGATCGGCCATAATTTCTTCTTATGCGGCTTGGTGTCAAATGTATTTGTTTTGGCTTATAACACTGCTGTGAAGGGCCTTGGGACATTTTTTCTACATTAAAGGCACTATATAAATAAAAGTTGTTGTTGTTGTTCGCAGGAAATCAGTGGCTGATTATTTCCGTAACTCAGGATTTCAGAAGCCAATTGTTACACATCGTTTCTTAGCCGTCCTGAGGCACCCTACTATTTTTATCAACTGGGTATATTAATACTCATGCCCAACCTGTGATCTGCAACCCTGCAGCCACAACCTTGCTGCGGTACAGTAGACAGCTCAAGTCGCTGGAGAAATACCACCAGCGATGTCTCCGCAAGATCCCGCAAATCCCCTGGGAGGACAGACGCACCAACGTTAGCGTCCTCGACCAGGCCAACATCCCCAGCATCGAAGCACTGACCACACTCGATCAGCTCCGCTGGGCAGGCCACGTAGTTCGCATGCCAGACACGAGACTCCCAAAGCAAGCGCTCTACTCGGAACTCCTTCACGGCAAACGAGCCAAAGGTGGGCAGAGGAAACGTTACAAGGACACCCTCAAAGCCTCCCTGATAAAGAGCAACATCCCCACCGACACCTGGGAGTCCCTGGCCAAAGACCAGTCCGCCCTAAGTGGAGGAAGCGCATCCGGGAGGGCGCTGAGCACCTCGAGTCTTGTCGCTGAGAGCATGCAGAAAACAAGCGCAGACAGCGGAAGGAGCGTGCGGCAAACCAGTCCCACCCACCCTTTCCCTCAACCACTGTCTGTCCCACCTGTGACAGGGACTGTGGTTCTCGTATTGGACTGTTCAGTCACCTAAGGACTCATGCTAAGAGTGGAAGCAAGTCTTCCTCGATCCGGAGGGACTGCCTATGATGATGGCGGTACTTTTCCAGTTGGCCAGCAAGTGTCAGAGTTACCGCACAGTGCAGTTCAGCCACCTCCCGTGATGGCCAGCAGGGGGCGCTACCCCACCACTTTTGGCTTCATGCTTGCTCAGGAGAAAAAAGGATTGCTGATTTTTCAAAGATATTAATAGCCCTCCAGACACTAATTGCAAACAAATTATCTCGCAACACAGAGACTGGAAGTAAATGTGCTTTTACTTTAAAGCAGTGCATCAGACGGCAGGCATGTGGCCCTCTCACCAATCAGTTCCACTAATTACACACAGAATGACTTGCAGAGAATTACAACAACAACTATAACTTGCATTTATATAGCCCCCTTAATGTAGTGAAACGTTCCAAGGCGCTTCACAGGAGCATTATGCTGTAAAAAAATTTGACACCTAGCCGTATAAGTAGAAATTAGCGCAGGTGACCAAAAGCTTGGTCCAAGAGGTAGGTTTTAAGGAGCGTCTTGAAGGAGGAAAGAGAGGTAGAGAGTTGGAGAGGTTTGGCGAGGGAGTTCGAGAGCTTGGGGCCCAGGCAACAGAAGGCACGGCCACCGATGGTTGAGTGCTTATAATCGGGGATGCTCAGGAGGGCAGAATTAGAGGAGTACAGACATCTCGGGAGAGTTGTGGGGCTGGAGGAGATTACAGAGATAGGGAGCGGGCGTGGGCCATGGAGGGATTTGAAAACAGGAGGAGAATTTTGAAATCGAGGCGTTGCTTAACTGGAAGCCAATGTAGGTCGGCGAGCACAGGGGGTGATGGGTGAGCGGGACTTGGTGCGAGTTAGGACACGGGGCAGCCTAGTTTTGGATCACCTCTAGTTTACGTCGGGTAGAATGTGGGAGGCCAGCCAGGAGTGCGTTGGAATAGTCAAGTCTGGAGGTAACAAAGGCATGGATGAGGGCTTCAGCAGCGGATGAGCCGAGACAAGGGGCGGAGACGGGCGATGTTATGGAGATGGAAATAGGTGGTCTTAGTTATACTGCAGATATGTGGCTGAAAGCTCGAGTTTACAGCATAGGCCTTTCAGCCCAACTGGTCTATGCTGGAGTTTTTACACTGCACTCGAACCTCCTCCCACCCTGCTCCATCTCACCCTATCAGCGTAACCTTGTACAGGGATTCCTTTCTCCCTCATGTGCTTGTCCAGCTGCCCTTCAATGCACCCCATGATTTATGAATAGCTGTCATGGTTGGCACCAAACTATACACACTGAGCCAGGCCCATGTGTCGCTATGCTTCTGTCATGACACAAGGACACAGATGCACATGCATGTCAAAAACCCCATCGTTTTTGAGGAAGAGCAGGGGGATTCTCCCCAGTGTGCTGGAGCCTATATTTATCCCTCAGTGGGTAGCACAGTCGCCTCTCAGAGGTGATCTTATAGAAACATATACGATAATGAGGGGGCCCGACAAGGTGGATGCAGAGAGGATGTTTCCACTCATATGGGAAACTAGAACTAGGGGACATAGTCTCAGAATAAGGGGCCGCCCATTTAAACCTGAGATGAGGAGGAATTTCTTCTCTCAGAGGGCCGTGAATCTGTGGAATTCTCTGCCCCAGAGAGCTGTGGAGGCGGGGTCATTGAATATATTTAAGGTGGAGATAGACAGATTTTTGAGCGATAAGGTGAAATAAAGGGTTTTGGAGAGTGTGCAGGGAAGTGGAGCTGAGTCCATGATCAGATCATGGTCTTATTGAATGGTGGAGCAGGCTCGAGGGGCCAAATGGCCCACTCTTGCTCCTATTTCTTATGTTCTTATGAGTCAGAAGGTTGTGGGTTCAAGTCCCACTCAGGGACTTGAGCACATAAATCTAGGCTGACACTCCCAGGGCAGTGCCGAGGGAGCGACGCACTGTCGGAGGTGCTGTCTTTCGGATGAGACGTTAAACCGAGGCCCTATCTGCTCTCTCAAGTGGATGTAAAAGATCCCATGGTGTTATTTCGAAGAAGAGCAGGGGAGTTATCCCCGGTATCCTGGGGCCAATATTTATCCCTCAATCAACATAACAAAAAACAGATTATCTGGTCATTATCACATTGCTGTTTGTGGGAGCTTGCTGTGCGCAGGTTGGCTGCCACATTTCCCACATTACAACAGTGACTGCACGCTGAAAGCACTTCATTGATTGTAAAGCGTCTGTAAAACTGTAAAGCGCTGTTCGTGAAAGGTGCTATATAAATGCAAGTCTTTCTGTTCACTATTCTATGATTCGATAAAGGGAGGTGCCAAAACCTGGATTGCTGCCTAACTAATGATTGGTCACCTCTTTTGTACAGAATTTGCATCATCGCTTCATTACTTTGAAATGTTATCCAAGCAAATGAGTTGAAATTGTTTAAAACAAACTGTGAACTGGCATGACCTGGGAAAGGGTTAAAGACCAAACACTCAACGATCAGGGAGTTATATTACACACAGGGTGGCAGTGGGTCTGCAAAGGTCAGTGCCTGGTGTGATGTAAACTGTAGATGTAAATTGCATTTATATAGCGCCTTTCACGACCACCGGAAGTCTCAAAGCGCTTTACAGCCAATGAAGTACTTTTTGAAATGTAGTCACTGTTGCATTGTAGGAAACGCGGCAGCCAACATGCGCACAGCAAGCTCCCACAAACAGCAATGTGATAATGACCAGATAATCTGTTTTGGTTTTGTGTTGATTGAGGGCGAAATATTGGCCCCAGGATAACTCCCCTTGCTTTTCTTCGAAATAGTGCCCGTGGGATCTTTTACATCCACTTGAGAGGGCAGACGGGGCCTCGGTTTAACGTCTCATCTGAAAGACGTCACCTCCGACAGTGCGGCGCTCCCTCAGCACTGCACTGGGAGTGTCGGCCTAGATTTATGTGCTCAGGTTCCGAGGGTGGGACTTGAACCCACGACCTTCTGACTCAGAGGCGAGAGTGCGACCCACTGAGCTGACCCCGAATACACCTGGGAGTGGACGACAAACACAAATCAGGCGAAATTGGGCTCGCTCACCCCTCCCCACCAACCCCCCGCCCCCCGCCAAACCCCCCCCTCCCCCGATCTTCCTGGGATGGGGGGATTGTCCTACAAGGAGAGAGTGAGTAGATTTGGAGTTTAGAAGAATGAGAGGTGATCTCATTGAAACATACAAGATTCTGAGGGAGATTGACAGGGGAGATGCACAGAGGTTGTTCCCCCCGCTGGAGTTCTTCACCCAGAGGGTGGTGAATCTTTGGAATTCTCTGCCCCAGAGGGCTGAGGATTCTAAGTCTCTGAATATATTCAAGGCTGAGATCGATAGAGCTTTGGAGTCTCGGGGAATCGAGGGATGTGGGGATCGGGCGGGAAAGTGGAGTTGAGGTCGATGATCCGCCACGGTGAATAGCGGAGCAGGCTCGAGGGGCCGAATGGCCGACTCCTGCTCCTAATTCTTATGTTCTTATATTCTGCAGAGTAAAAGAGCCGGAGCAGTCAGTAAAATAAACACCAGGAGGCTCAGACTGGTGCCTGAGGCAGTGTCTGTGAATGTATTTAATCAAAGGTTCAGGTCAGACAGCAGGAGATAAGAGCTTGTAAAAGAGAGCTTTGTGTGCTCAGTGTGTTGAAGGAGCACCGGGGCTGCTCCTGCATTGTGGGACTGTTGTGAGAGGTCCCCCGTGTTCCTCTCCTGCAGCCTCAGGTAAAGCCAGGCCAACCACTGCTCGGAGAAATCGGACTCAAGGACCGGGATCCGGATCACAGACACATAATCCGACTCCTGAAACCCGAGCGAAGCAATCCCTGTGACTGTTTCCAGCCCGAGTGCGTCTGCCTGTTGGAGGCAGATTGTCACACGGGTCTGTCTGCCAGACTCGTGCCTGGGCTCCGCACCCCTCCAAATCAAACGTACCAGCACGCAGGAACCACTGCACACGGCCACTGTGCCAGCTTGTGCCAGCCGTGGCTCAGTGGGTAGCACTCTCGCCTCTGAGTCATAAGGTTGTGGGTTCAAATCCCACTCCAGGGACTTGAACACAAAAATCCAGGCTGGCACTCCCAGTGGAATGCTGAGGGAGCGCCGCACTGTCGGAGGGGCACTGCTGAGGGAGCGCTGCACTGTCGGAGGGGCAGTGCTGAGGGAGCGCCGCACTGTCGGAGGGGCAGTACTGAGGGAGCGCCGCACTGTCGGAGGGGCAGTACTGAGGGAGCGCCTCACTGTCGGAGGGGCAGTACTGAGGGAGCGCCTCACTGTCGGAGGGGCAGTACTGAGGGAGCGCCGCACTGTCGGAGGGGCAGTACTGAGGGAGCGCCTCACTGTCGGAGTGGCAGTGCTGAGGGAGGGCCGCACTGTCAGAGTGGCAGTGCTGAGGGAGCGCCGCACTGTCGGAGTGGCAGTGCTGAGGGAGGGCCGCGCTGTCGGAGTGGCAGTGCTGAGGGAGCGCCGCACTGTCGGAGTGGCAGTGCTGAGGGAGCGCCGCACTGTCGGAGGGGCAGTACTGAGGGAGCGCCGCACTGTCGGAGGGGCAGTGCTGAGGGAATGCTGCACTGTCGGAGGGGCAGTGCTGAGGGAGCGCTGCACTGTCGGAGTGGCAGTGCTGAGGGAGTGCCTCACTGTCGGAGTGGCAGTGCTGAGGGAGTGCCGCACAGTCGGAGGGGCAGTACTGAGGGAGTGCCGCAATGTTGGAGGTGCTGTCTTTCACAGGAGACATTAAACCGAGGCCCCGTCTGCTCTCTCAGGTGGATGTAAAGGATCCCACGGCGCTATTTTGAAGAAGAGCAGGGGAGTTATCCCCGGTGTCCTGGGACCAATATTTATCCCTCAACCAACATAACAAAAAAATAGATTATAATGTCATTATCACATTGCTGTTTGTGGGAGCTTGCTGTGCGCAATTTGACTGCTGCGTTTCCCACATTACAACAGTGACTACACTCCAAAAGTACTTTATTGGCTGTAAAGCACTTTGAGACGTCCGGTGGTCATGAAAAGTGCTATATAAATGCAAGTCTTTCTTTCTTTTTCTCGTGTGAAGTACTCCGGGACTGTTTTCAGCCCGACTGTGTCTGAATGTTGGAGGCAGATTATCGTACGGCTCTGTGAGACACGTGCCGAACCAAATATAATCCCTCCCCCTAATAAAACGCATCGTAAAACGGCACAGGCCTGCTGGATCAGTTTAATGTGGTATAATTCTAATGTGATTTGCTATATTATTGACTGAGGCTGTACCATCTACAAGACGCACTGCAGCAACTCGCCAAGGCTCCTTCGGCAGCACCTCCCAAACCCGCGACCTCTACCCCCTAGAAGGACAAGGGCAGCAGGCGCATGGGAACACCATCAACTCCACGTTCCCCTCCCAGTCACACACCATCCTGACTTGGAAATATATCTGTTTTCCTTCATCGGCGCTGGGTCACAATCCTGGAACTCCCTCCCTAACAGCACTGTGGGAGCTCCTTCACCACATGGACTGCAGCGGTTCAAGAAGGCGGCTCACCACCACCTTCTCAAGGGGTGATTAGGGATGGGCAATAAATGCTGGCCTTGCCAGCGATGCCCACATCCCGGAAGGAATAAAAAAACCCAGACAGTTTGCAACATCGCCATCCTATTTAGCCCAGAGTTGGGCCTCCGACACCCGATCTGCACCAGCGCCAAGACCACCCACTCCCATCTCCGTAACAAAGCCCCTCTCTGCCCCTGCCTCGCCTCACCCGCTGCTCAAACCCCCTTGCACACGGTCCCTGCCTCTAGACTCGACTAGTCCAAAACTCTCCTGCCCGGCTGCCCCTCTTCCACCTGCCGTAAATTTCAGCTCAGCCAAAACTCGGCTGCCCCGTGTCCTAACCCGCACCGAGTCCCGCTCACCCATCACCCTCTGTGCTCACTGCCCCGTGTCCTAACCTGCACCAAGTCCCGCTCACCCATCACTCCCCCGTGCTCCGTGTCCTAACCCACACCAAGTCCCGCTCACCCATCACCCTCTGTGCTCACTGCCCCGTGTCCTAACCCGCACCAAGTCTCGCTCACCCATCACCCTCTGTGCTCACTGCCCCGTGTCCTAACTCGCACCGAGTCCCGCTCACCCATCACCCTCTGTGCCCCGTGTCCTAACCCACACCAAGTCCCGCTCACCCATCACTCCCTGTGCTCACTGTCCCGCGTCCTAACTCGCACCGAGTCCCGCTCACCCATCACCCTCTGTGCTCACTGCCCCGTGTCCTAACTCGCACCGAGTCCCGCTCACCCATCACCCTCTGTGCTCACTGCCCCGTGTCCTAACTCGCACCGAGTCCCGCTCACCCATCATCCCCCTGTGCTCACTGCCCCGTGTCCTAACCCGCACCAAGTCCCGCTCACCCATCACTCCCCCGTGCTCCGTGTCCTAACCCGCACCGAGTCTCGCTCACCCATCACCCTCTGTGCTCACTGCCCCGTGTCCTAACTCGCACCGAGTCCCGCTCACCCATCACCCTCTGTGCTCACTGCCCCGTGTCCTAACTCGCACCGAGTCCCGCTCACCCATCACCCTCTGTGCCCCGTGTCCTAACCCACACCAAGTCCCACTCACCCATCACCCCCTGTGCTCACTGCCCCGCGTCCTAACCCGCACCAAGTCCCGCTCACCCATCACCCTCTGTGCTCACTGCCCCGTGTCCTAACTCGCACCGAGTCCCGCTCACCCATCACCCTCTGTGCTCACTGCCCCGTGTCCTAACTCGCACCAAGTCCCGCTCACCCATCACTCCCCCGTGCTCCGTGTCCTAACCTGCACCGAGTCCCGCTCACCCATCACCCCCTGTGCTCCTTGTCCTAACCCGCACCAAGTCCCGTTCACCCATCACCGCCTGTGCCCCTTGTCCTAACTCGCACCGAGTCCCGCTCACCCATCACTCCCTGTGCCCCGTGTCTTAACTCGCACCAAGTCCCGCTCACCCATCACCTTCTGTGACCCGTGTCCTAACCTGCACCGAGTCCCGCTCACCCATCACCCCTTGTGCCCCGTGTCCTAACTCGCACCAAGTCCCGCTCACCCACCACCCCCTGTGTCCCGTGTCCTAACTCACACCGATTTCTTCTCACCCATCACCCCCTGTTCTCACAGCCCCGTGTCCTAACTCGCACGGAGTCCTGCTCACCCCTCACCCCCTGTGCCCCGTGTCCTAACTCGCACCCAGTCCTGCTCACCCATCACCTACTGTGCCCCGTGTCCTAACTCGCACCGAGTCCCGCTCACCCATCACCCCCTCTGCCCCGCATCCTAACTCGCACCGAGTCCCGCTCACCCATTACCCCCTGTGCCCCGCATCCTAACTCGCACCGAGTCCCACTCACCCATCATCCTCTGTACCCCATGTCCTAACTCGCACCAAGTCCCGCTCACCCATCACGCCCTGTGCCCCTTGTCCTAACTCACACCGAATCCTGCTCACCCATCACCCCCTGTTCTCACAGCCCCGTGTCCTAACTCGCACCAAGTCCCACTCACCCATCACCCACTGTGCCCCTTGTCCTAACCCGCACCAAGTCCTGCTCACCCATCACCCTCTGTACCCCTTGTCCTAACTCGCACCGAGTCCCATTCACCCTTCACCCTCTGTGCCCCGTGTCCTAACTCACACCGAGTCCCACTCACTCATCACCCCCTGTGCCCTGTGTCCTAACACGGACCGAGTCCCATTCACACTTCACCCTCCATGCCCCATGTCCTAACCCACACTAAGTCCCGCTCAGCCATCAACCCCTGTGCCCCTTGTCCTAACTCGCACCGAGTCCCATTCACCCTTAACCCCCGTGCCCCGTGTCCTAACCCGCACCGAGTCCCGCTCACCCATCACCCCCTGTGCCCCGTGTCCTAACTCGCACCAAGTCCCGCTCACCCATCACCCTCGGTGCCTCATGTCCTAACCTGCACCAAGTCCCGCTCACCCATCACCCTCTGTGCCCCTTGTCCTAACTCGCACCGAGTCCCGCTCACCCATCACCCCCTGTGCCCCGCATCCTAACTCGCACCGAGTCCCACTCACCCATCATCCTCTGTACCCCATGTCCTAACTCGCACCAAGTCCCGCTCACCCGTCAACCCCTGTGCTCACTGCCCCGTGTCCTAATCCTCACCGAGTCCCGCTCACCCATCAACCCCGTGCTCCGTGTCCTAAATCGCACCGAGTCCCACTCACCTATCACCCTCTGTGCCCCGTGTCTTAACTCGCACCGAGTCCCGCTCAATCACCACCCACTGTGCTCACTGCCCCATGTCCTAAACCTCACCGAATCCTGCTCACCCATTACCCCCCCCCGTGCTCCTTGTCCTAACTCGCACTGAGTCCCGCTCACCCATCACCCTCTGTGCCCCGTGTCCTAACCTTCACCGAGTCCCGCTCACCCATCAGCCCCTGTGCTCATGCCCCATGTCCTAATTTGCACCAAGTCCCATTCACCCATCAGCCCCTGTGCCCCGTGTCCTACCTCGCACCGAGTCCTGCTCACCCATCACCTCCTGTGCTCACTGCCCCGTGTCCTAACTCACACCAAGTCCCGCACACCCTTCACCCCCTGTGCCCCATGTCCTAACCTGCACCAAGTCCCGCTCACCCATCACCCTCTGTGCCCCTTGTCCTAACTCGCACCGAGTCCCGCTCACCCATCACCCTCTGTGCCCCTTGTCCTAACTCGCACCGAGTCCCGCTCACCCATCATCCTCTGTACCCCATGTCCTAATTCGCACCAAGTCCCGCTCACCCGTCAACCCCTGTGCTCACTGCCCCGTGTCCTAATCCTCACCGAGTACCGCTCACCCATCACCCCCCGTGCTCCGTGTCCTAAATCGCACCGAGTCCCACTCACCTATCACCCTCTGTGCCCCGTGTCTTAACTCGCACCGAGTCCCGCTCAATCACCACCCACTGTGCTCACTGCCCCATGTCCTAAACCTCACCGAATCCTGCTCACCCATTACCCCCCCCGTGCTCCTTGTCCTAACTCGCACTGAGTCCCGCTCACCCATCACCCTCTGTGCCCCGTGTCCTAACCTTCACCGAGTCCCGCTCACCCATCAGCCCCTGTGTTCATGCCCCATGTCCTAATTTGCACCAAGTCCCATTCACCCATCAGCCCCTGTGCCCCGTGTCCTACCTCGCACCGAGTCCTGCTCACCCATCACCTCCTGTGCTCACTGCCCCGTGTCCTAACTCACACCAAGTCCCGCACACCCTTCACCCCCTGTGCCCCATGTCCTAACCTGCACCAAGTCCCGCTCACCCATCACCCTCTGTGCCCCTTGTCCTAACTCGCACCGAGTCCCGCTCACCCATCACCCTCTGTGCCCCTTGTCCTAACTCGCACCGAGTCCCGCTCACCCATCATCCTCTGTACCCCATGTCTTAATTCGCACCAAGTCCCGCTCACCCGTCAACCCCTGTGCTCACTGCCCCGTGTCCTAATCCTCACCGAGTACCGCTCACCCATCACCCCCCGTGCTCCGTGTCCTAAATCGCACCGAGTCCCACTCACCTATCACCCTCTGTGCCCCGTGTCTTAACTCGCACCGAGTCCCGCTCAATCACCACCCACTGTGCTCACTGCCCCATGTCCTAAACCTCACCGAATCCTGCTCACCCATTACCCCCCCCCCGTGCTCCTTGTCCTAACTCGCACTGAGTCCCGCTCACCCATCCCCCTCTGTGCCCCGTGTCCTAACCTTCACCGAGTCCCGCTCACCCATCAGCCCCTGTGCTCATGCCCCGTGTCCTAACTCGCACCAAGTCCCGCTCACCCATCACCCCCTGTGTCCCGTGTCCTAACTCACACCGAGTCCTGCTCACCCATCACCCCCTGTTCTCACAGCCCCGTGTCCTAACTCGCACGGAGTCCCGCTCACCCATCACCCCCTGTGCCTCGTGTCTTAACCCGCACCAAGTCCCGCTCACCCTTCACCCCCTGTGCCCCATGTCCTAACCCACACCGAGTCCCGCTCACCCATCATCCCCTGTGCCCTGTGTCTTAACCCGCACTGAATCCCACTCACCCATCACCCCCTGTGCCTCGTGTCCTAACCCGCACCGAATCCCGCTCACCCTTCACCCCCTGTGCCCCATGTCCTAACCCGCACCGAGTCCCGCTCACCCATCACCCCCTGTGCCCCGTGTCCTAACTCGCACCAAGTCCCGCACCCATCACCCCCTGTGTCCCGTGTCCTAACTCACACCGAGTCCTGCTCACCCATCACCCCCTGTTCTCACAGCCCCGTGTCCTAACTCGCACCAAGTCCCGCTCACCCATCACGCCCTGTGCCCCTTGTCCTAACTCACACCGAATCCTGCTCACCCATCACCCCCTGTTCTCACAGCCCCGTGTCCTAACTCGCACCAAGTCCCACTCACCCATCACCCACTGTGCCCCTTGTCCTAACCCGCACCAAGTCCCGCTCACCCATCACCCTCTGTACCCCTTGTCCTAACTCGCACCGAGTCCCATTCACCCTTCACCCTCTGTGCCCCGTGTCCTAACTCACACCGAGTCCCACTCACTCATCACCCCCTGTGCCCCGTGTCCTAACACAGACCGAGTCCCATTCACACTTCACCCTCCATGCCCCATGTCCTAACCCACACTAAGTCCCGCTCAGCCATCAACCCCTGTGCCCCTTGTCCTAACTCGCACCGAGTCCCATTCACCCTTAACCCCCGTGCCCCGTGTCCTAACCCGCACCGAGTCCCGCTCACCCATCACCCCCTGTGCCCCGTGTCCTAACTCGCACCAAGTCCCGCTCACCCATCACCCTCGATGCCTCATGTCCTAACTCTCACCGAGTCCCGCTCACCCATCACCCCCTGTGCCCCGCATCCTAACTCGCACCGAGTCCCGCTCACCCATCATCCTCTGTACCCCATGTCTTAATTCGCACCAAGTCCCGCTCACCCGTCAACCCCTGTGCTCACTGCCCCGTGTCCTAATCCTCACCGAGTACCGCTCACCCATCACCCCCCGTGCTCCGTGTCCTAAATCGCACCGAGTCCCACTCACCTATCACCCTCTGTGCCCCGTGTCTTAACTCGCACCGAGTCCCGCTCAATCACCACCCACTGTGCTCACTGCCCCATGTCCTAAACCTCACCGAATCCTGCTCACCCATTACCCCCCCCCCCGTGCTCCTTGTCCTAACTCGCACTGAGTCCCGCTCACCCATCCCCCTCTGTGCCCCGTGTCCTAACCTTCACCGAGTCCCGCTCACCCATCAGCCCCTGTGCTCATGCCCCGTGTCCTAACTCGCACCAAGTCCCGCTCACCCATCACCCCCTGTGTCCCGTGTCCTAACTCACACCGAGTCCTGCTCACCCATCACCCCCTGTTCTCACAGCCCCGTGTCCTAACTCGCACGGAGTCCCGCTCACCCATCACCCCCTGTGCCTCGTGTCTTAACCCGCACCAAGTCCCGCTCACCCTTCACCCCCTGTGCCCCATGTCCTAACCCACACCGAGTCCCGCTCACCCATCATCCCCTGTGCCCTGTGTCTTAACCCGCACTGAATCCCACTCACCCATCACCCCCTGTGCCTCGTGTCCTAACCCGCACCGAATCCCGCTCACCCTTCACCCCCTGTGCCCCATGTCCTAACCCGCACCGAGTCCCGCTCACCCATCACCCCCTGTGCCCCGTGTCCTAACTCGCACCAAGTCCCGCACCCATCACCCCCTGTGTCCCGTGTCCTAACTCACACCGAGTCCTGCTCACCCATCACCCCCGGTTCTCACAGCCCCGTGTCCTAACTCGCACCAAGTCCCGCTCACCCATCACGCCCTGTGCCCCTTGTCCTAACTCACACCGAATCCTGCTCACCCATCACCCCCTGTTCTCACAGCCCCGTGTCCTAACTCGCACCAAGTCCCACTCACCCATCACCCACTGTGCCCCTTGTCCTAACCCGCACCAAGTCCCGCTCACCCATCACCCTCTGTACCCCTTGTCCTAACTCGCACCGAGTCCCATTCACCCTTCACCCTCTGTGCCCCGTGTCCTAACTCACACCGAGTCCCACTCACTCATCACCCCCTGTGCCCCGTGTCCTAACACAGACCGAGTCCCATTCACACTTCACCCTCCATGCCCCATGTCCTAACCCACACTAAGTCCCGCTCAGCCATCAACCCCTGTGCCCCTTGTCCTAACTCGCACCGAGTCCCATTCACCCTTAACCCCCGTGCCCCGTGTCCTAACCCGCACCGAGTCCCGCTCACCCATCACCCCCTGTGCCCCGTGTCCTAACTCGCACCAAGTCCCGCTCACCCATCACCCTCGATGCCTCATGTCCTAACTCGCACCGAATCCCGCTCACCCATCACCCCCTGTGCCCCGCATCCTAACTCGCACCGAGTCCCGCTCACCCATCACCCTCTGTACCCCATGTCGTAACTCGCACCAAGTCCCGCTCACCCGTCAACCCCTGTGCTCACTGCCCCGTGTCCTAATCCTCACCGAGTCCCGCTCACCCATCACCCCCCGTGCTCCTTGTCCTAACTCGCACTGAGTCCCGCTCACCCATCACCCTCTGCGCCCCGTGTCCAAACCCTCACCGAGTCCCACTCACCCATCAGCTCCTGTGCTCATGCCCCGTGTCCTAATTTGCACCACGTCCCACTCACCCATCACCCCCTGTGCCCTGTGTCCTAACTCGCACCAAGTCCTGCTCACCCATCACCCCCTGTGCTCTCTGACCTACATTGGCTCCCGGTCTGGCAACGCCTCGATTTCAAAATTCTTACCCTTGTGTTCAAATCCCTCTCCTCTCCCTCAACCCTCCCTATCTCTGTAATATTCTGGCTTTCTTGCGCATCTCACTCTATTCTTCAGTAAAATGGATGATGAAATGGGCTTTCCACATCATGTTAATAATACAACAACAAACATGTATTTATATAGCCCCTTTAACGCAGTATAACATCCCAAGGCGCTTCACAGGAGCGATTATCAAACAAAATTTGACACCGAGCCGCATAAGGAGATCTTAGCGCAGGTGACCAAAAGCTTGGTCAAAGAGGTAAGGTTTAAGGAGTGGCTTAAGGAGGAGAGAGAGAGAGAGAGAGACGGAGATGCGGAGAGGTTGAGGGAGGGAATTCCAGAGTTTGGGGCCCAGGCAGCTGAAGGCACGGCCACCGATGGTGGAGTGATGAAAATCGGGGGATGGGCAAGAGCCCAGAACATAGGAGTGCAGAAATCTCGGAGGGGCTGCAGGAACGGAGGAGATTGCAGAGAGAGGGAGGGGGTGAGACGATGGAGGGATTTGAAAATTGAAAAATCAATGCGTTGCTAACGTAGGTCAGGGGGCACAGGGATGGTAGGGGAATGGGACATGGTGCGAGTTAGGACTCGGGCACAAATAACCAGATGATCTGGTCATCATCACCTTGCTGTTTGTGGGAGCTTGCTGTGCACAAACTAGCGGCTGCGTTTCCCACATTACAGCAGTGACTACACTCCAAAAGTGCTTTATTGGCTGTAAAGCGCTTGGAGGCGCCTGAAGTCACAGGCGCAATATAAATGCAAGTTCTTTGATTCTTTTTGATGGGTTTACCTACAAAGCGATGGGTTGGCAGTGCCATGGGAACAGGTTGCCTCAATGTGCGGGTTATTGGATGCCGACCCAGCGCGGGGCACACTGCCAGAGGGGGCTCAGTGTTAGCTCTCCCAGTCCCATCTGCCTTCAGATCCTCAGACCATCCCAAGCCAGCACTGGTAAAGGAGCAGGCCATTCAGCCCCTCGAGCATGTTCTGCCATTTCATTAACTCCTTCCACCCTTCTTGGTCCACATCTCTTAATACCCCTCTCTCTCTCTCTCTCTCTCTCTCTTGGGCAGGCCCTCGGAGTCGAGGATGACTTGCTCCCACACTAATAGGAGTTCTCAGCTGACTGATAAGACCAATGCGGGACCTCCAGTCTCTGTCACAGGTGGGGCAGACGGTAGTTGGAGGGATGGGTGGGGGGTGCTTGATTTGTCGTGGGCTCCTTCCGCTGTTTGCGCTTGGCTTCCGCGTGCTCCCGGCGAAGGGACTCGACGTGTTCGGGGCCTTCCCGGATGCTCCTCCTCCACTTTGAGCGTTCTTGGGCCAGGGTTTCCCAGGTGCCGGTGGGGATGTTGCCCTTTTTCAAGGAGGTTTTGAGGGTGTCCTTGAAGCGTAACCTCCGCCCACCTGGGGCTCGCTTGCCGTGACGTAGCTCGGAGTAGAGCGCCTGTTTCGGGAAGTCCAGCATCGGGCGTGCGGACGATGTGGCCCGCCCAGCGGAGCTGGTCCAGTGTGGTCAATGCTGGGGATGTTGGCCTGAGCGAGAACACTGACATTGGTGAACCTATCCTGCCAACGGATTTGCTGGATTTTGCGGAAGCAGCGTTGGTGGTACTTCTCCAGTGCTTTGAGGTGCCTGCTGTACATGGTCCATGTCTCTGAAACATAGAGGAGGGTGGGTATCACCACTGCTCTGTAGACCATGAGCTTGGTGCCGGGTTTGAGATCTTCAAACACTCTCTTCCCCTACAAAAGTTCATCAATCTCAGTTTTGACATTTTCAATTGAGCCTCAGCCTCAACAGTTCTTTTCAGCAAGAGAGCTCCCGATGATGATAATGATAGTTTGTCCGTAGAACTGGATGATGACAGACTGTGATTAATTTCTCATTTAAAACAGGTTACCGTTGCTCATGTGACTCATCTACATACTGTCCGTCGGCGACATCATCCGAAAATATGCCGTCAGTTTCCATGCTGATGACACCCAGCTCCACCTCACCACCACTTGCCAGATATTAGCTCAGTGGGTAGCACTCTTGCCTCTGAGTCAGAAGGTTGTGGGTTCAAGTCCCACTCCAGGGACTCCAGCACAAAAATCCAGGCTGACACTCCCAGTGCAGTGCTTGAGGGAGCACCGCACTGTCGGAGGTGCCGTCTTTCGGATGAGGCGTTAAACCGAGGCCCTGTCTGCTCTCTCAGGTGGATGTAAAAGATCCCATGGCCACTATTTCAAAGAAGAGCAGGGGGAGTTCTCTCTGGTGCCTTAGAAAATATTTATCCCTCGATCAACATAACAAAAACAGATTATCTGGTTATCATCGCATTGCTGTGTGTGGGAGCTTGCTGTACACAAATTGGCTGCTGCGTTTCCCACATTACAACAGCGACTACACTCCAAAAGTACTTCATCGGCTGTAAAGTGCTTTGAGACGTCCGGTGGTCATGAAAGGCGCTATATAAATGCAAGTCTTTCTTTCTCTTGACCACCTCCACTGTCTCTCATTTGTCAGACTACTTGTCCGACATCCAGTGCTGAATGTGCAGAAATTTGCTCCAACTAAATGTTGGTCCCTGCCACAAACTCCGTTCCCCAGCCACCGACTCCATCCCTCTCCCTAACTCCTGTCTGAGGCTGGACCACACTGCTCGCAACCTTGGTGTCATAGTTGACCCTGAGATGATCTTCCCACCACATATTTTAGTATCAGCTGTGGCTGAGTGGGAGCACTGTGCTCAAACCTCCGGGGACTTGAGCACATAAATCTAGGCTGACACTCCCGTGCAGTGCTGAGGGAGTGCTGCACTGTCGGAGGCCCCGTCTGCCCTCTCGGGTGGACGTAAACGATCCCGTGACACTATTTTGAAGAAGAGCAGGGGAGTTATCCCCGGTGTCCTGGGGCAATATTTATCTCTCAATCAACATAACAAAACCAGATTATCTGGTCATTATCACATTGCTGTTTGTGGGAGCTTGCTGTGTGCAAATTGTCTGCCGTGTTTCCTACATTACAACAGCGACTACATTTCAAAAAGTACCTCATTGGCTGTGTGTTGTGCCACGAAGGGGATGAAATCCGCACTGTGATTCCGGGAGGAGCTCCTCGGCCACAGGGAGAAGACGATTGAGGAAGACTCTCGCGAAGACTTTACCAGTGGCTGGTAACAGGGAGATTCCTCTGTTGTTGCCGCAGTCGGACTTGTTCCCCTTTTTAAAGATGGTCACGATCACTGTATCTCTGAGATCTCCCGGCATGCTCTCCTCCCTCCAAATGAGAGAGATGAGGTCATGTATCCATGCCAACAGCGCCTCTCCGCCATACTTTAGCGCCTCAGCAGGAATTCCATCCGCACCCGTAGCCTTGTTATTCTTGAGTTGTTTTATGGCTTTGCCTGCCTCGTGCAGCATTGGGGTTTCACTGAGGTGAAGCTGTTCAACCTACGCCGCCTCCAGGCCAGGTCCAAGATCACCCCAACCTCTGTCATTGAGCTGCAGTACGCGGACAACGCCTGTGTCTGCGCACATTCTGAGGCTGAACTTCAGGATATAGTCGATGTATTCACCGAGGCATAGGAAAGCATGGGCCTTACGCTTAACATCCGTAAGACAAAGGTCCTCCACCAGCCTGTCCTCGCCGCACAGCACTGCCCCCCAGTCATCAAGATCCATGGCGTGGCCCTCGACAACGTGGACCATTTCCCATACCTCGGGAGCCTCTTATCAACAAAGGCAGACATTGATGCGGAGATTCAACATCGCCTCCAGTGCACCAGTGCAGCCTGAGGAAAAGAGTGTTCGAAGACCAGGTCTTCAAACCTACCACCAAACTCATGGTCTACAGGGCTGTAGTAATACCCGCCCTCCTGTATGGCTCAGAGACATGGACCATGTACAGTAGACACCTCAAGTCGCTGGAGATATATCACCAATGATGTCTCCGCAAGATCCCGCAAATCCCCTGGGAGGACAGACGCACCAACATCAGTGTCCTCGCCCAGGCTAACATCCCCAGTATTGAAGCACTGACCACACTCGATCAGCTCCGCTGGGCAGGCCACATAGTTCGCATGTCAGACACGAGAATCCCAAAGCAAGTGTTCTACTCGGAACTCCTTCAGAGCAAACGAGCCAAAGGTGAGCAGAGGAAACGTTACAGGGATACCCTCAAAGCCTCCCTGATAAAGTGCAACAGCCCCACCAACACCTGGGAGTCCCTGGCCGAAGACCACCCGAGGTGGAGAAAGTGCATCCGGGAGGGCGTTGAGCTCTTCGAATCTCAACGCCGAGAGCGTGAAGAGATCAGGCGCTGGCATTCAGTCCCACCCACCCCTTCCCCCGACGAATGTCTGTCCCACCTGTGACAGGGTCTGTGGCTCTCGCATTGGACTGTTCAGCCATCAAAGAATTCACTTTAGGAATAGAAGCAAGTCTTCCTCGATTCCAAGGGACTGCCTATGATGATGATGAATTGGCTGTAAAGCACCTTGGGACATCCGATGATCATGAAAGGCGCTATATAAATGCAAGTCTTTTTGTTCGCGCCCTCACGAAGACCCTCTATTTCCACCTCCGTAACATCGCTTGTCTCCACCCCCTGCCTCAGCTCATCCACTGCTGAAACCCTCATACATGCCTTTGTTACCTCTAGACTTGACTATTCCAGCGCACTCCTGGCTGGCCGCCCATCTTCCATCCTACATAAACGAACTCACACCAAGTCCCGCTCACCCATCATCCCCTGTGCTCGCCGACCTACATTGGCTCCCAGTTAAGCAACGTCTCGATTTCAAAATTCTCATCCTTATTTTAAAATCCCTCCATGGCCCTCGCCCCTCCCTATCTCTGTAATCTCCTCCAGCCCCACAACCCCCTGAGATGTCTGCGCTCCTCTAATTCTGCCCTCTTGAGCATCCCTGATTATAATCGCTCAACCATCGGTGGCCGTGCCTTCTGTTGCCTGGGCCCCAAGCTCTGGAAGTCCCTGCCTAAACCTCTCTACTGCCCTCGCCTCCTTTAAGACGTTCCTTTCAACCTACCTCTTTGGCCAAGCTTTTGGTTACCTGCCCTAATATCTCCTTATGTGGCTCGGTGTCAAACTTTGTTTGATAATATTCCTGTGAAGCGCCTTGGGAGGTTTACTACATTAAAGGTGCTATATAAATCCCAGTTGTTGTTGTGTGTTAAGTCTGATGTTCGGCCCAAATGTTTCCCACAGTCAGGTTATAGGATGTCAGATTGACCCAGGGCCGGGCTAGCCTTGATTTCCTTGGGCTTTCTTTTGTCTTTAAATGGTAATCTATTTACTTGCAGATTTGTGTTTGTATGTGTATGTGTGTGTGTGTGTGTGTGTGTGTGTGTTGTGTGAGTGTAACTGTGTGTGTGTGTGTATGTGACTGTGTGTGTGTGTGTGAGTGAGTGAGTGAGTGAGTGTGTGTGACTGTATATGTGTGTGTGTGTGTGACTGTGTGTTGTGACTGTGTGTGTGTGTGTGACTGTGTATGTGTGACTGTGTGTATATGTGACTGTGTGTGTATGTATGTGTAACTGTGAATGTGTGTGTGATTGTGTGTGTGTGACTGTGTGTGTGTGTGACTGTGTGTGTGTATGTGTATGTCTGTCTCTCTGTGCCTCTCTCTGTCTGTGTGTGTGTCTCTTTGACTATGTTTGTCTGTCTCCCTCTCTGTCTGTGTGTGTATCTCCCTCTGTCTCTCTCAGTCCCTCTGTGCCTCTCTCTGACTCTGTATATGTGTATATGTGTGTCTCCCCCTCTGTCTGTCTGTGTCACTCTCTCAGGTTCTCTCTGTCTGTCTGTCTCTCTCTCTCTGACTCTGTGTATGTGCATATGTGTGTGTCTCTCTCTCTCTGTCTCCCTCTCTGCCTGTATGTGTCTCTCTATCTGTGTTTGTGTGTATGTCTGTCTCTCACTCTGTGTGTGTGTGTGTGTGTGTCTCTCTCTCTCTCTGTCTGTGTGCCTCTCTTTCTGCCTCTCTCTATGTCTCTCTGATTCTGATTCTGTGTGTCTGTGTGTGCCTCTCTGCCTCTCAATGTGTATGTGTGCTTGTGTGTCTTGCTTTCTCTCACTGTGTGTCACTCTCTGACTGTCTCAGTGTGTGTGCCTCTCTCTGTCTCTCACTGTGTATGTGTGTGTCTCTCTCTCACTGTGTGTCTCTCTCTCACTGTCTCAGTGTGTGTCTCTCTCTCTATTTCTCACTGTGTGTGTGTGTGTGTGTTTCTCTCTCATAAGAACATAAGAATTAGGAACAGGAATAGGCCATCTAGCCCCTCGAGCCTGCTCCGCCATTCAATAAGATCATGGCTGATCTGGTCGTGGACTCAGCTCCACTTACCCCCCGCTCCCCGTAACCCTTAATTCTCTTACTGCTTAAAAATCTATCTATCTTTGACTTGAAAACATTCAATGAGCCAGCCTCAACTGCTTCCTTGGGCAGAGAATTCCACAGATTCACAACCCTCTGGGAGAAGAAATTCTTTCTCAACTCGGTTTTAAATTGGCTCCTCCGTATTTTGAGGCTGTGCCCCCTAGTTCTAGTCTCCCCCACCAATGGAAACAACCTCTCTGCCTCTATCTTGTCTATCCCTTTCATGATTTTAAATGTTTCTATAAGATCACTCCTCATTCTTCTGAACTCCAACGAGTAAAGACCCAGTCTACTCAATCTATCATCATAAGGTAACCCCCTCATTTCTCGAATCAGCCTAGTGAATCGTCTCTGTACCCCTTCCAAAGCTAGTATATCCTTCCTTAAGTAAGGTGACCAAAACTGCACGCAGTACTCCAGGTGCGGCCTTACCAATACCTTATACAATTGCAGCAACACCTCCCTGCTTTTGTACTCCATCCCTTTCGCAATGAAGGCCAACATTCCATTCGCCTTCCTGATTACCTGCTGCACCTGCAAACTAACCTTTTGGGATTCATGCACAAGGAGGACTTGGCCTGGAGGGTGGTGCACGGAGCAGTGCCGTGCAACAAATTTTTAAGCCGGTTCACGGACTCCCAGGCCGCCTGCAATTTCTGCGGTCTGGAGGAGTCCGTGTTCCATGTTTTTATGGAGTGCACAAGGTTGCAGCCCCTGTTCCACTATTTGAAGGGGCTGCTCCTGAAATTCTGGCTGCACTTCAGTCCCACTCTCCTGATCTTTGGGCACCCTGTGCGGAGGGGAGCGGGTAGGTCCGAAGGCCTCCTCGTAGGACTGCTCCTGGGCACGGCCAAGGGTGCCATCAGCCGGTCCAGGCAGCGGGCGGTCGAGGGGGTCGTTCAACCTGACTGCCTGCCTCTCTTCCGCTCTTACATCCGGTCCAGGGTGTCCTTGGAGATGGAGCACGCGGTGTCCACCGGTACGCTCGCGGCCTTCCGCGAGAGGTGGGCACCGGAGGGACTGGAGTGCATCATCACGCCCGGCAACCAAATTTTAATTTGATTTTACGTTTTAAAGTTTAATTTGTTTTAATTGCCGGTGCTTTTAGTGTCCCCCTCCCCTTTTATAGGGGGCACTGGGAAAATTTGATTTTAGCGCCCCAAAAAAAAAAACCAAAAAAATAATTTAAAAAAAAAAGGGGCCTTGAAAATGTCTGCTGTGTCACCCAGGTCGGGTGGCATGGTCTTAATGTTTTATGTTTTGCAGGTAAACTCAAAAGAGTTTCATGCACAAGGACCCCCAGGTCCCTCTGCACCACAGCATGTTGTAATTTCTCCCCATTCAAATAATATTCCCTTTTACTGTTTTTTTTCCCAAGGTGGATAACCTCACACTTTCCGACATTGTATTCCATCTGCCAAACCTTAGCCCATTCGCTTAACCTATCCAAATCTCCTTGCAGCCTCTCTGAGTCCTCTACACAACCCGCTTTCCCACTAATCTTAGTGTCATCTGCAAATTTTGTTGCACTACACTCTGTCCCCTCTTCTAGGTCATCTATGTATACAGTTGTGGTCCCAGCACTGATCCCTGTGGCACACCACTAACCACTGTTTTCCAACCGGAAAAGGACCCATTTATCCCGACTCTCTGCTTTCTGTTCGCCAGCCAATTCTCTATCCATTTCCTCTGACTCCGCGTACCTTTATCTTCTGCAGTAACCTTTTGTGTGTCACCTTATCGAATGCCTTTTGGAAATCTAAATACACCACATCCATCGGTACACCTCTATCCACCATGCTCGTTATATCCTCGTTAGAATTCCAGTAAGCTAGTTAAACATGATTTCCCTTTCATGAATCCATGCTGCGTCTGCTTGATTGCACTATTCCTATCCAGATGTCCCGCTATTTCTTCCTTAATGATAGTTTCAAGCATTTTCCCCACTACAGATGTTAAACTAACCGGTCTATAGTTACCTGCCTTTTGCCTGCCCCCTTTTTTAAACAGAGGCGTTACATTAGTTGCTCTCCAATCCGCTGGTACCTCCCCAGAGTCCAGAGAATTTTGGTAGATTATAACAAATGCATCTGCTATAACTTCCGCCATCTCTTTTAATACCCTGGGATGCATTTCATTAGGACCAGGGGACTTGTCTACCTTCAGTCCCATTAGCCTGTCCAGCACTACCTCCCTAGTGATAGTGATCATCTCAAGGTCCTCCCTTCCCACATTCCTATGACCAGCAATTTTTGGTCTCTCACTGTGTGTGTCTCTCTCACTGTCTCAGTGTGTGTATGTGCCTCTCTCTATCTCTCACTGTGTAAGTGTGTGTCTCTCTCTCACTGTCTCAGTGTGTGTGTGTGCCCCTCTCTCTCATAGAAACATAGAAAATAGGTGCAGGAGTAGGCCATTCGGCCCTTCAAGCCTGCACTGACATTCAATAAGATCATGGCTGATCATTCCCTCAGTACCCCTTTCCTGCTTTCTCTCCATACCCCTTGATCCCTTTAGCCGTAAGGGCCACATCTAACTCCCTCTTGAATATATCCAATGAACTGGCATCAACAACTCTCTGAGGCAGGGAATTCCACAGGTTAACAACTCTCTGAGTGAAGAAGTTTCTCCTCATCTCAGTCCTAAATGGCCTACCCTTTATCCTAAGACTATGTCCCCTGGTTCTGGACTTCCCCAACATCGGGAACATTCTTCCCGCATCTAACCTGTCCAGTCCCGTCAGAATCTTATACGTTTCTATGAGATCCTCTCTCATCCTTCTAAACTCCAGTGAATAAAGGCCCAGTTGATCCAGTCTCTCCTCATATGACAGTCCAGCCATCCATGGAATTAGTCTGGTGAACCTTCGCACTCCCTCAATAACAAGAACGTCCTTCCTCAGATTAGGAGACCAAAACTGAACACAATATTCCAGGTGAGGCCTCACTAAAGCCCTGTACAACTGTAGTACAGGGCTCCCTGCTCCTATACTCAAATCCCCTAGCTATGAAGGCCAACATACCATTTGCCTTCTTCACTGCCTGCTGTACCTGCATGCCAACTTTCAATGACTGATGAACCATAACACCCAGATCTCATTGCACCTCCCCTTTTCCTAATCTGCCGCCATTCAGATAATATTCTGCCTTTGTGTTTTTGCCCCCAAAATGGATAACCTCACATTTATCCACATTATACTGCATCTGCCACTCACCTAACCTGTCCAAGTCACCCTGCAGTCTCTTTGCGTCCCCCTCACAGCTAACACCGCCACCCAGTTTAGTGTCATCTGCAAACTTGGGAGATATTACACTCAATTCCTTCATCCAAATCATTAATGTATATTGTAAAGAGCTGGGGTCCCAGCACTGAGCCCTGCGGCACTCCACTAGTCACTGCCTGCTATTCTGAAAAGGACCCGTTTATCCCGACTCTCTGCTTCCTGTCTACCAACCAATTCTCTATCCACATCAGTACATTACCCCCAATACCATGCGCTTTGATTTTGCACACCAATGTGTGTCTCTCTCTCACTGTCTCAGTGTGTGTGCCTCTCTCTATCTCTCACTGTGTGTGTGTGTCTCTCTCACTCACTATGTGTCTCTCTCTCACTGTCTCAGTGTGTGTGCCTCTCTCTATCTCTCACTGTGTATGTGTGTGTCTCTCTCTCACTATCTCAGTGTTTGTGCCTCTCTCTCTCTCTCACTGTGTATGTGTGTGTCTCTCTCACCGTGTGTCTATCTCTCACTGTCTCAGTGTGTGTGTATTTCTCTGTCTCTCACTGTGTATGTGTGTGTCTCTCTCACCGTGTGTCTATCTCTCACTGTGTATGTGTGTCTCTCTCTATCTCTCACTGTGTATGTGTGTGTCTCTCACCGTGTGTCTATCTCTCACTGTCTCAATGTGTGTGTATTTCTCTGTCTCTCACTGTGTATGTGTGTGTGTCTCTCTCTCTCACTGTGTGTCTGTCTCTCTCTCACTATCTCAGTGTGTGTGCCTCTCTCTGTCTCTCACTGTGTATGTGTGTGTCTCTCTCTGTCTCTCACTGTGTATGTGTGTGTCTCTCTCACCGTGTGTCTATCTCTCACTGTCTCAGTGTGTGTGTATTTCTTTGTCTCTCACTGTGTATGTGTGTCTCTCTCTCACTGTGTGTTTGTCTCTCTCTCACTATCTCAGTGTGTGTGCCTCTCTCTGTCTCTCACTGTGTATGTGTGTGTGTGTCTCTCTCACCGTGTGTCTCTCTCTCTCTCATTGTCTCAGTGTCTGTATGTGCCTCTCTCTATCTCTCACTGTGTATGTGTGTGTGTCTCTCGCTGTGTTTCTCTCTGTCTCTGACTGTCTCAGTGTGTCTCGCACTCGCGCTCACCCCCACCCCTCCAACATTTACATACAAACACCACCCCGTCGTCAGTAAAAACGTCAGAGCTGTGATTCGAATCCTGCTGTGTATTTCAGTGAGCTGCCGAATAAATAGTCAGCGCTCCGCCTGCACAGGCACAGAGCCGGGGGGAGGGAGGGGAGATTGACAGAAAGTTTAACTCTGTGCAGTTGCAGGGAAAGGATTCCTGGAATTCGAGTGGAGGAATTTGCAGCCCGGTAAATGCAAAGCCACAAACTCTCTTGCAAAGCTTCATTGGAACAGGACTGGTTTGTTATTTATTTTGCTTAGAGCACACCAAGTCTCTGGTTTGTTTGAAAACATATTGAAGGTTTATTTTTGTGTGGAGTGGGTTGGGGGCTGGCGGGGGGGGGGATTTATTTTTCTCTTGCAATGTCTCATTTGGCAATGGCAGAGACAGAACGGAGAAGGCAACCCAGGTACCTGAACAAGACGGTTTGCAGAAGTTTATTTGGGACTGTGGATCACGAGGAGTTGAGGCGAGACCTGAAAAACCAACTGAAGGAGATCAAGAACTCCCAGTGCCAGAGGTGGAACTTCGATTTCGAAAACCACAGCCCCCTGGCCGGGAATTACATCTGGGAAGCCTTCGACGTCCAGAAGTTTCCCGTTTTCTACCGGGACTCCTCTGTCCCCGAACCCGCCGCCGACCCCGGGACCCCCGGCCCCAAGCCAGGCCAGGAGGGCAGCGGGGGCAATGCCAAAGAAAACGGGAAGAACAACAGGAAAAACGGGGCCAGAGTCCCCTGGAACAGGAAGCGGGAAAGCCCAGCCCCCATCACAGGTAGGTTTGTGAAATTCCAAGATCACCCACCCCCTCCCAATAACAAATGTGTAACTGGCAGTGTTTCGGCATGAATGGCGTTTGTTTACTATGCTATGTGTGTGTGTGTGTGTGTGTGTGGAGCTATTTATATAGGTCAGTTAAATGGTTAGGGTGCGAAATGGTGCCCGCTTTAGTGAGGGCAAAAGTTTCGCTCCCTGAGAGTTTGTAAAGTTGGCAAAAATAAAGTTGCCCAAATGAATCTGCAATTTGTCAACAAAACCCCTTTTTCAACCCAGTGAATTTGCAATATGCAAAAGCCTTTTAATGCCCAGTGAATTTACAGTGTGCAAAAAAAACTTTTCTTCCCAGTGAATCTACAATTTGTAAAAAGCCTTTCCCTTGCCCAGTGAATGTGCAGACTGTTAAAAACCCTCCCTTTGCCCAGTCGATTTATTTTGATCAGCGAGTTGGAGATTTTGGGGTGTGTGACTCCTCGCAGAGTTCTCTGACGCTGCCTTTCAAAATCGCCTTGTTTTGGCTGTTTCATAAAGTTGCACAAAAGCTAAAAAAGTTAAAAAGATTAAAGAGCAGCACTTGTGTGCGTTTGTGTGTGGGTGTGTTTGTGTGTGTGTGTGTGTGTGTTTATGTGCAGATTTGCCTTTTAAACAAAAAACCCATAAAAGCCACCTCCCTCCCTCTCTCTGCCTCGACAGATTTCTTTGCCAAGCGCAAAAGGACGGCCGCCGCTAAACTCTGTGTGCAAATACAGGCGGCGATTCCCGGGGAGAAGACGCCACGTAAAAGGATTCGGTAATTTAAAATTAAAAAACACCACAGGATCAGCTCGGAAGCGAGAGAGGTCAGTCTAAAATCAGAGATCTGATAAAACAAAATACTGGGAGTGAGGGAGGGAGGGCGATTATTCAGCTCTGATTCACATTGTGATCACATTGTACTGGGGCGTTGCGAATATTGAAATCGTTGACATTTTAAGTTTCTGTAATGAATTCTTCCCTTTCAAACTTAATAATGTGACCTCCCTCACACACACACACACACACGCCCCTTCTCTCAAACAGTTCAAATTCCCTTCCAACAACCCCATGGGAAAGCTTGCTTTTATTTGACTTGAGGCACATTTAAAATAAAAAGGAAATTGCAAAAAATGACCTATCTCCCATTAATAACAATTTAGCATTTCATGAATGGGACCCGCTACAATTTGCCTCTCAACCACAATTTGTAGCGGGTGAAAGTGACGCGCCCCTTTCTTAAAAGGGTCAGTTTCTTGAGTGTTGCGAGTTTTTGCTTGAAAAGTTAAACTCTTGGCTATTTATGGGCTGTCCCTTTACGTCACCTGTTATTTAATATCTCACCCCCCCCTCCTCCTACTCCTTCCCCTGGATCATGTTGTGGTTTAAGATTTCTCCTCCCCTGTGTATCAGAGTATCACTCCCACCCTCCCCTGAGATTAACAACACACACAGAGTTGTGGCGGGAAAGTGCAGCCCATTCCCCGGGAGAAGGGGGAGGTGGGCAGTGTGTGTGTGTGTGTGTGTGTGGGGGGGGGGGGGGGGAGGGTCTTCAGGGAATTCAACAGGGAGGGGATCCTGAGCTTGAGTCACTCAGCAGTTCAGAGAGCACAAACTCGCACCTTTTGCTCAGTGCCTGTATGTTTTTTTTTAAATTTTGCACAATAATTTCTTCATTACTCCCAAAAGTGCCAGTGTTCAACTTGCACACACGTGTGTTTTTGCAAAATGACACTTTGATTTTTGCCAAACACACACCGAACCCCCTGCTCTGCATGTTATAGAGTGGCTTGGCTTTGTCAAGGGTTTTTGGCAAACTCGTTTCATTTAGGAATTGTGCGAAGGTTAAATTGCACTGAAGTGCATCTCATCTCAGCCTCCCCCTCCCGGCACTCCGAGACCTGTCCTTTAAGCCCCCACTTCTTTCCCCTCCCGTGGGCTGTTTTCAGGGGCTGATCACCAGTGCTCGAGTAAGTCTGACAGCAGTTCTGCTCCTGGGCTGGGGGAGCGAGACAGCCCATCAGTGGTGTAGTAGGAATGGGGAAAAACAAGCGAGGGAGGGTGGGGAGGGGGTGAGTTTCCTGCTCCTGATCACCATCCAGTGCCATCTTTGCCAATTCCGCCCCTCCCCCCAATCTCCCACTGGAGAGCGTGTGTGGACTATTGAAAACACGGAGGGTAGGGAAATGAGAATACATGTGTTCTACATTTCTCCAATCTTTTTTCCTGTATGGGATATGATTCCTCCCGCACCCTCAATTGTCCCTCGATTAACACTCCCCCCCACCTCCCCTCCCCCCCCCCCCCCCGACTCCAACTCTTGCTACAAGTTTCTCCTCTGGTGTAGACGCAGGGTTGGGATGGGATAAAGTGGGAATGTCCCCCAACTCTCCAGACTTGCGCACGCTTGGTGGAGTGAGGTACTGCGTTTGTGGGGGGGGGGCGGGGGGGGAAGGGGGGAGCATGTCTGTGGAACTTCACCCCAACAAGGAGGGGAGGAATATTAAAAACATTTATAAAAAAGAACACAACAACAACTTGTATTTATATAGCGCCTTTAACGTAGTGACACGGTCCCAAGGCGCTTCACAGGTGTATTATGAGACAAAAATATTTGATGCTGAGCCACGGAAGTAGAAATTAGGGCAGGTGACCAAAAGCTTGGTCAAGGAGGTAGGTTTTAACAAGCGTCTTGAAGGAGGAAAGAGAGGTAGCGAGGTTTAGGGAGGGAGTTCCAGAATATAGTCAGAATGATTTTAGTTTAGCAGAGGCAGCCACTAAATGCCACTGGCCAGTGATCACCCGCCCTCTAATGGGGGGGGGGGGGGGGGAGAGCTGAACGATTCATAACGGCGATTGCATGGTAGCGAAATTCTCTGCAAACTGCGAGCGTTGACCTCGATCGGGTTATCCCCCGAGTGACCCAAGTCCATCCTCTCGGGTCCAGAACCCTGGCAGGCGAGCTTTCAAACCACATCTTGAAATCCGAATAGGAAATAGTCATTCGATTTTTGCTTCTGGGTCTGTACAGCCCTCCCGACGCACGCTGGACTTCCAGAGTCGCTGGCGTGCGTGGCAACTGTGCAAACATCTGTGCTTGGTCCAACGTTGTAATTATAGCTGTGCGAGGAGAGAGTGTTTTAAATTGTGTTGCACTAGGCAGGATTACTGGTGGTTACAGATGTGCCACTGGTGGTAGCAATGGGTTAGGCGAAGAATTAAGAGGAACAGTAACTTGTATTCAGTAGCAAAATGACCCAAGGCACTTCACAGAAGCGTTATCAAACAATTTGACACCGAGCCAAAGACCAAAAGCTTGGTTAAAGAGGTAGGTTTTAAGGAGCGTCATGAAGAAGGAGAGAGAGGTAGAGAGACGGAGAGGTTTAGGGAGGGAGCTTCAGAGCTTGGGGCCCAGGCAACAGAAGGCACGGCCACCGATGGTTGAGCGATTATAATCAGGGATGCTCAAGAGGGTAGAATTAGAGGAGCGCAGACATCTCAGGAGGATTGTGGGGCTGGAGGAGATTACAGAGATAGGGAGGGGCGAGGACCATGGAGGGATTTGAAAATAAAGACGAGAATTTTGAAATCGAGGCGTTTTTTAACCAGGAGCCAATGTAGGTCAGCGAGCACAGGGGGTGATGGGTGAGCGGGACTTGGTGCGAGTTAGGACACACGGGGCAGCGAGCACAGAGGGTGATGGGTGAGCGGGACTCGGTGTGAGTTAGGACACACGGGGCAGCGAGCACAGGGGGTGATGCGTGAGCGGGACTTGGTGCGAGCTAGGACACGGGGCAGCGAGCACAGGGGGTGATGAGTGAGCGGGACTTGGTGCGAGTTAGGACATGGGGCAGCCGAGTTTTGGATCACCTCTAGTTTACGTAGGGTAGAATGTGGGAGGCCAGCCAGGAGTGCGTTGGAGTCGTTAAGTCTAGTGGCAACAAGGGCGTGGATGGGGTCTTCAGTAGGCTGAATTACTGGTGATTACAGATGTGCCACTGGGGGTAGCAATGGGTTAGGTGAAGAATTAAGAGGAACAGTGCCTTGTATTCAGTCACAAAATGACCCAAGGTGCTTCACAGGAGCGTTATCAAACAAGTTGACACCGAGCCAAAGAAGGAGATATTAGGGAAAATGACCAATACCTGGTCAAAGAGCTGGGTTTTAAGCAGCGTCTTAAAGGAGGAGAGCGAGGGGGAGAGGTTTAAGGAGGGAATTCTAGCACTTGGGGCCTCGAGGACTGAAGGCACGGCCACCAATGGTGGGACGAACAGAATGGGGGATGCTCAGGGGGCCAGAGTTGGAGGAACGCAGAGATCTCGGAGGGCTGTGGGGATGGAGGAGGGTACAGAGAGCGCAGAGGGGCGAGGCCACGGAGGGATTTGAACACCAGGCAGAATATCATGTACGAAGTGCATGGCAGAAGCAAATTGGCTCCTGTGATTTCCCCATTGGCGCACTGCCATCCACACACTCGGGGACAAGCTACTTTCTTGGGCTTGTAAATAACGCGGTCACGTTTCTGTCTTTCAGATACTTTTTTGCAGTGGTATTTCAATAAGCCTCACGGCCTTGAGCGTTGGACATCATCTACCCATTTCAAAGTTAATCAGATTCTGAATGTAATAAAGGCTGAATGGGGTCTCCAGGGGCAAAGGACAGTTTCAGACTGCATTGTATCAGGAGTCGGGGCAGGTCTATAGATTCTGGAAGCCTGCAGCACTTGTCGTTCCACCTGTTCCCTCCATGTACGCGGACACACTGTGCACTCAACCTGCACAACAATTACCTTAAAGATTCATCTTTATCACAAAGCAGAGGGCTCAGTGGAACAACCAAGAGGCCGTAAATAGTTGCCTTTACGCATGAATGGGAATCCGGACAGAAACATAGAAAGTAGGTGCAGGAGTAAGCCATTCGGCCCTTCGAGCCTGCACCACCATTCAATATGATCATGGCTGATCATGCAACTTCAGTACCCCATTCCTGCTTTCTCTCCATACCCCTTGATCTCTTTAGCCGTAAGGGTCACATCTAACTCCCTTTTGAATATATCTAACGAACCGGCCTCAACAACTTTCTGTGGTAGAGAATTCCACAGGTTCACAACTCTCTGAGTGAAGAAGTTTCTCCTCATCTCAGTCCTAAATGGCCTACCCCTTATCCTTAGACTGTGACCCCTGGTTCAGCTAGCTTGCCGCCTCGACACGAGTCACAGGATGAAACTATCCTCAAATTGGCAATCTTACTCCCGAGGCGGCTGACTTGGGGGTGGGGTGGGGGGGAGGCGAATGGAGAAATGGTGCACTGGCGCAGTGCGGGGGGGGGGGAGGGGTGGTGGGGGCGTGCTTTGCGTTGCGAGATGGACCAGAGGGATTGCTATCCTGTGCATGGAACCAGGTGCCATACCTGACCTGAGAATCCCGGGAATGCAGTTATACTGCAGGTAGTGCCAGGTGCAGCCTGCGTCGGCAGACCCACCTCGGTCAGTGCGAGCAGGAATGCTGCAGATAGGCCACTTCTACGCGCACTGTTGCCCAGAGAGGCTTACACCGGCTTTGCCCTAGCTTTAGAGAGATTCCACATCGTTTTTAAAATACTGGGAGCCCCCGTGGTATTTTATTTGAAAAACGATGCACAGGACTGGAGTTATACTGCAGCTGCCGTGAGCTCAAGCAGTGTGTGAGTCAGCCTGCGGGGGGGGGGGGGGGGGTGGTCTCATAGTCCTCACCTTTACTCCACTCGGGCGTCAGACAGATGGGTCAAACAAATGGGTTCTGGCCTTCCGTGTGCAGCCCGAGCCACATCCCGTCAGCCCTTGAACCTTTGATGCTGACACTGGATGCCTGAAATGGGTATTGAGTAATCCCAACCGGCCCCAGAACGGGATTATTGGGTAATCCCAACAGCCCCCAGAACTGGATCATTGGGTTATCCCAACCGGCCCCAGCACTGGATCATTGGGTAATCCCAACAGCCCCCAGCACTGAATCATTGGGTAAATCCCAACAGCCCCCAGCACTGGAGCATTGGGTAATCCCAACAGGCCCCAGCAATGGAGCATTGGGTAATCCCAACAGCCCCCAGCACTGAAGCATTGGGTAATCCCAACAGGCCCCAGCAATGGATCATTGGGTAAATCCCAACAGCCCCCAGCACTGGAGCATTGGGTAATCCCAACAGGCCCCAGCAATGGAGCATTGGGTAATCCCAACAGCCCCCAGCACTGAAGCATTGGGTAATCCCAACAGGCCCCAGCAATGGAGCATTGGGTAATCCCAACAGGCCCCAGCAATGGAGCATTGGGTAATCCCAACAGGCCCCAGCAATGGAGCGGTGGGTAGTCCCAACAGGTCCCAGCATTGGAGCATTGGGTGTAATGTATTTGTCTCATGGGTTCTTTGCTTAAGAATTCATAGCAACACATTGCTATTACGAACCAGTTGGTTTATTAGCAAAGGTTTAACAATCACACTACACATTACCAGTTCATCCAAAGGCTCACAACCACCTGCCTCGCCGTGGATCCCCCAACCCCAACTGGCCGGGGTTTTATTGAGTCTTGTGAACATCACGTGACTGGCTAAGCCACTCCCAACTCAACAGCTCTACCAACCGGTGAGCATCCTCACAGGGGCATACAGGCCCTAGCACTGGAGATACTGACCCGTAAATAACGAGGGAAAATGGATATTGTGAAATAAACGCATTCAAAAACAATGGACCCGATGACGTTACAAAAAAGACCCTTTTAAAACCTCAGAACCACCAGAATTCAGCAAGAATCGAGCCTGAGCAAAAGGGATCTTTGTACAAACTCCTGTAACATAGAAAGAAATGACTCTATAAGTTATATTATTATGTATAAAGTTGCATACAGTTCATTTAAAATCCAGTATAGCCGATGTTTTGGTGCAGAATGTTTCAAGAAATTGTGTATAATTTAGATCATTTTTTAATTGCATGCGGATCCATAGGCTGATAGATCGCTGAACTTGTACAGAATTTGTTTAACAGTTGCCTTGTAATTAAAATAAAACATCCATTTTTAAACTTGGTACACGTTGTCTGTGGCTTGGTCTTTCTTGCCTTTGTGGTACCTCCCCGTGGCTCAGCGGGCCCCTGCCTCTGGGTCAGAAGGTTGTGGGGACATCATTCTAGGCCGACACTCCCAGTGCAGTGCTGAGGGAGTGCTGCACTGTCGGAGGTGCCGTCTCTCAGATGAGACGTTAAACCGAGGTCCCCGTCTGCTCTCTCTGGTGGACGTAAAATATCCCGCGGCCACTATTTCGAAGAAGAACAGGGGAGTTATCCCCGGTGTCCCGGCCTCAACAAACATAACAAAAACAGATGATTTGCTCATATTGTTGTTGTTTGCGTGAGCTTGCTGTGAACACAGTGGCTTTCCTACGTAACAACAGTGATTACACTCCAAAAAAAGTACTTAATTGATTGTAAAGTACTTTGGGACGTCCTGAGGTTGTGAAAGGCGCTATAGAAATGCAAGTCTTTCATAAGAAATAGGAGCAGGAGTCGGCCATTCGGCCCCTCGAGCCTGCTCCGCCATTCAATGAGATCACGGCTGATGATCTACCCCCAACTCCACTTTCCTGCCCAATCCCCATTTCCCTCGACTCCCTTAATATCCAATATTTCCTCCCCATTTACCCTGGAGAGGGGATGACAGCATGGCCGCATGGAAGTGTCGATCCATTAATAGCGCAAGCCAAGACTGAGACTATTTGACCAAGTGTGGGGGAGATTGGCATTGCCGTTGAGCCAAGTCTTGCCCTACACTCCCAACACATGCACACACGCAGGATAGCAATCAGGAATCGAAACGCTGCCTGAATTTTCCATATTCAACACACTGCACCTCCCCCGCACCCCTCCCCTCCCTGTTTCCTCAGCCCAGGGGCACCAACCGCACCAATTGCACCACCACAGCACCCACCCAAGGATGGAACCTGCCTTTCTCTTGCCCTGCATGGCTCAACACCACACTGGGCAGTCTATTTATCCACTGAGGCATCTTGAGCGAGATGTCTTTTGCTCAATAGCCCAACCCAGCGTCGACCTGGGATTGCACCCGAGACCGTGCTGGTCAACATGTATTTATATAGCGCCTTTAACGTAGTATAAGTTCCCAAGGCGTTTCACAGGAGCATGATCAAACACAATTTGAGACCGAGCCCCATAATGAGATATAAGGGCAGATGCTTGGTCAAAGAGGTTAGCTTTAAGGAGTGTCTTAAGCATAGAAAATAGGTGCAGGAGTAGGCCATTCGGTCCTTCGAGCCTGCACCACCATTCAATATGATCATGGCTGATCAAAGGACGACGGTGAGGTTTAGGGACTATACATAGAACAGTGACTGGGTCACTCGTGAGTAGAGCCCTGAGTACAGGAACTGTGAGGCTCCCCTCAGTGAGTTAACTGGTTGGCTGTTAATAAACTCCACAGAATGACAAATGGTCTACTTCTGGTGCAATTGGTGCCCGATGTCAGCCAAGACACCAGGAGAACTCCCTGCCAGGCTTCGAGCAGTGCGATGGGAATTTTAGCTCGACTTAACCACTCACCTGAAGGACAGCACCTCCAACAATGCTGCACTCCCCTCAGTACTGTATCGAAGGGTCATCCCAGATTATGGTCCTGAAGTGGGGCAACGGCCAAGAGAGTAATTTGCCAATCTGGCAGAGTAGTACTGCAAATGTACTACATTTGATGTGCACGCTGCTAATCACTATCCAGTGGTCTATGGTATGTGCTTGTGTCAAGTGTCAGCTGTGGCTCAGTGGGTAGCACTCTTGCCTCTGGGTCAGAAGGTTGTGGGTTCAAGTCTCACTCCAAGGACTTGAGCACGTAACTCGAGGCCAACACCCCAGCGCAGTTCTGAGGGAGCGCTGCACTGTCGGAGGTGCCGTCTTTCGGATGAGACGTTAAACCGAGGCACTGTCTGCCCTCTCAGGTGGACATTAGAGATCCCAAGGCACTGTTTTGAAGAAAAGCAGGGGAGTTCTCACCGGTGTCCTGGGGCCAATATTTATCCCTCAATCAGCAAAACAAAAACAGATTATCTAGTCATTATCGCATTGCTGTTTGTGGGAGCTTGCTGTGCACAAATTGGCTGCTGCGTTTCCCACATTACAAAAAGTACTTCATTGGCTGTAAAGCTCTTTGGGACGTCTGGGGGTTGAGAAAAGCGCTATAGAAATGCAAGTCTTTATTTTAAGTGAGAACTGGATTGGACAGAGCTGTCGAAGGAAGTATTGCATTCATACATCACCTTTCACAACCTCAGGATGTCCCAGAGCGTTCTGTACTCGATATTTTTGAAGTGGAGTCACTGTTGTAATCGAGGAAGCTCGTGACCGACTCTCAGGTCGGAGCTGCGCCGACCCGTGAGGACACACCAGCAGCAGGTCGATGCCATAAAAGGAAGGCTTGGAGGCAGCAAGACACAGCGCGAGCTGGTTCAAGAGGGCGGCGACTTGGAGGAGGGTGACTGGGTTGAACGTTACCATAACCCAGGTCAGTGATTGGAGCGTGGGCAGGTACAGCAGGAGCGGCGAGGTCAGGGGGCGAAGGAACGGCAAGAGATTGCAGAGCGACATGATCGGGGCCCAGGAGAGGCGAGAGTCCAGGGCCCAGCAGAGGCGAGTGCCCAGGGGGCAGCACGGGCCCAGCCCACACTGTGCGATATGTGCGCGCACTAGGTCCGTGCAGCAGAGCTGGTCTCCGGTCGTCCTGGTTAACCCTTGCCACTGGACCAAGACCTAGCTCTGTCAAGCCCGTGTGGTGGCTGGTGTGCAACGGTCACCCCACGTTAAAAAAATCCACGCACAGGTATCTTCCACCCCTTCAACATGTAGTTTGGAGGGCAGGAAAAAGAGTGGGAGAGCGATAGTGATAGGGGATTCGATGGTGAGGGGAATAGATAGGCGTTTCTGCGGACGCAACCGAGACTCCAGGATGGTATGTTGCCTCCCTGGTGCAAGGGTCAAGGATGTCTCGGAGCGGGTGCAGGACATTCTGAAATGGGAGGGAGAACAGCCAGTTGTCGTGGTGCACATTGGTACCAACGACATAGGTAAAAAAAGGGATGAGGTCCTACGAAAAGAATTTAAGGAGCTAGGAGCTAAATTAAAAAGTAGGACCTCAAAAGTAGTAATCTCGGGATTGCTACCAGTGCCACGTGCTAGTCAGAGTAGGAATCGCAGGATAGCACAGATGAATACATGGCTTGAGCAGTGGTGCAGCAGGGAGGGATTCAAATTCTTGGGGCATTGGAACCGGTTCTGGGGGAGGTGGGACCATTACAAACCGGACGGTCTGCACCTGGGCAGGACGGGAACCAATGTCCTAGGGGGAGTATTTGCTAGTGCTGTTGGGGAGGAGTTAAACTAATATTGCAGGGGGATGGGAACCTATGCAGGGAGACAGAGGGAGACAAAAATGAGGCAAAAGCAAAAGACAGAAAGGAGATGAGGAAAAGTGGAGGGCAGAGAAACCCAAGGCAAAAAACAAAAAGGGCCACTGTACAGCAAAATTCTAAAAGGACAAAGGGTGTTAAAAAAGCAAGCCTGAAGGCTTTGTGTCTTAATGCAAGGAGTATCCGCAATAAGGTGGATGAATTAACTGTGCAAATAGATGTTAACAAATATGATGTGATTGGGATTACGGAGACGTGGCTCCAGGATGATCAGGGCTGGGAACTCAACATCCAGGGGTATTCAACATTCAGGAAGGATAGAATAAAAGGAAAAGGAGGTGGGGTAGCATTGCTGGTTAAAGAGGAGATTAATGCAATAGTTAGGAAAGACATTAGCTTGGATGATGTGGAATCTATATGGGTAGAGCTGCAGAACACTAAAGGGCAAAAATCGTTAGGGGGAGTTGTGTACAGACCTCCAAACAGTAGTAGTGATGTTGGGGAGGGCATCAAACAGGAAATTAGGAGTGCATGAAATAAAGGTGCAGCAGTTATAATGGGTGACTTTAATATGCACATAGATTGGGCCAGCCAAACTGGAAGCAATACGATGGAGGAGGATTTCCTGGAGTGCATAAGGGATGGTTTTCTAGACCAATATGTCAAGGAACCAACTAGGGGGGAGGCCATCTTAGACTTGGTGTTGTGTAATGAGAGAGGATTAATTAGCAATCACATTGTGCGAGGCCCCTTGGGGAAGAGTGACCATAATATGGTGGAATTCTGCATTAGGATGGAGAATGAAACAGTTAATTCAGAGACCATGGTCCAGAACTTAAAGAAGGGTAACTTTGAAGGTATGAGGCATGAATTGGCTAAGATAGATTGGCTAATGATACTTAAGGGGTTGACTGTGGATGGGCAATGGCAGACATTTAGAGACCGCATGGATGAATTACAACAATTGTACATTCCTGTCTGGTGTAAAAATAAAAAAGGGAAGGTGGCTCAACCGTGGCTATCTAGGGAAATCAGGGATAGTATTAAAGCCAAGGAAATGGCATACAAATTGGCCAGAAATAGCAGCGAACCTGGGGACTGGGAGAAATTTAGAACTCAGCAGAGGAGGACAAAGGGTTTGATTAGGGCAGGGAAAATGGAGTACGAGAAGAAGCTTGCAGGGAACATTAAGGCGGATTGCAAAAGTTTCTATAGGTATGTAAAGAGAAAAAGGTTAGTAAAGACAAACGTAGGTCCCCTGCAGTCAGAATCAGGGGAAGTCATAACGGGGAACAAAGAAATGGCAGACCAATTGAACAAGTACTTTGGTTCAGTATTCACTAAGGAGGACACAAACAACCTTCCGGATATAAAAGGGGTCAGAGGGTCTAGTAAGGAGGAGGAACTGAGGGAAATCTTTATTAGTCAGGAAATTGTGTTGGGGAAATTGATGGGATTGAAGGCCGATAAATCCCCAGGGCCTGATGGACTGCATCCCAGAGTACTTAAGGAGGTGGCCTTGGAAATAGCGGATGCATTGACAGTCATTTTCCAACATTCCATTGACTCTGGATCAGTTCCTATCGAGTGGAGGGTAGCCAATGTAACCCCACTTTTTAAAAAAGGAGGGAGAGAGAAAGCAGGGAATTATAGACCGGTCAGCCTGACCTCAGTAGTGGGTAAAATGATGGAATCAATTATTAAGGATGTCATAGCAGCGCATTTGGAAAATGGTGATATGATAGGTCCAAGTCAGCATGGATTTGTGAAAGGGAGATCATGCTTGACAAATCTTCTGGAATTTTTTGAGGATGTTTCCAATAAAGTGGACAAAGGAGTACCAGTTGATGTGGTATATTTGGACTTTCAGAAGGCTTTCGACAAGGTCCCACACAGGAGATTAATGTGCAAAGTTAAAGCACATGGGATTGGGGGTAGTGTGCTGACGTGGATTGAGAACTGGTTGTCAGACAGGAAGCAAAGAGTAGGAGTAAATGGGTACTTTTCGGAATGGCAGGCAGTGACTAGTGGGGTACCGCAGGGTTCTGTGCTGGGGCCCCAGTTGTTTACATTGTACATTAATGATTTAGACGAGGGGATTAAATGTAGTATCTCCAAATTTGCGGATGACACTAAGTTGGGTGGCAGTGTGAGCTGCGAGGAGGATGCTATGAGGCTGCAGAGTGACTTGGATAGGTTAGGTGAGTGGGCAAATGCGTGGCAGATGAAGTATAATGTGGATAAATGTGAGGTTATCCACTTTCGTGGTAAAAACAGAGAGACAGACTATTATCTGAATGGTGACAGATTAGGAAAAGGGAAGGTGCAACGAGACCTGGGTGTCATGGTACATCAGTCATTGAAGGTTGGCATGCAGGTACAGCAGGCGGTTAAGAAAGCAAATGGCATGTTGGCCTTCATAGCGAGGGGATTTGAGTACAGGGGCAGGGAGGTGTTGCTACAGTTGTACAGGGCCTTGGTGAGGCCACACCTGGAGTATTGTGTACAGTTTTGGTCTCCTAACTTGAGGAAGGACATTCTTGCTATTGAGGGAGTACAGCGAAGATTCACCAGACTGATTCCCGGGATGGTGAGACTGACCTATCAAGAAAGACTGGATCAACTGGGCTTGTATTCACTGGAGTTCAGAAGAGTGAGAGGGGACCTCATAGAAACGTTTAAAATTCTGACGGGTTTGGACAGGTTGGATGCAGGAAGAATGTTCCCAATGTTGGGGAAGTCCAGAACCAGATGTCTAAGGATAAGGGCTAAGCCATTTAGGACCGAGATAAGGAGAAACTTCTTCACCCAGAGAGTGGTGAACCTGTGGAATTCTCTACCACAGAAAGTAGTTGAGGCCAATTCACTAAATATATTCAAAAGGGAGTTAGATGAAGTCCTTACTACTCGGGGGATCAAGGGGTATGGCGTGAAAGCAGGAAGGGGGTACTGAAGTTGCATGTTCAGCCATGAACTCATTGAATGGCGGTGCAGGCTAGAAGGGCCGAATGGCCTGCTCCTGCACCTATTTTCTATGTTTCTATGTCAGGTCCTTCATTGAAACACCTGTGAACTCAGCCCTTTTTGGTGTAGAAGCAAATCATCCTCGATACGGGGCACCGCCTGAGAGAAGAGAGTTAGGGCATGCAGCAGCCAATTTGCACACAGCAAGCTCCCACCAACAGCAGCAAATTGAATGACTAGATCATCTAATTTAATTGGTTGAAGGATAAATATTGGCCAGGACACCAGGGATACCTGCTTTTCTTTGAATAGTGCCATGGGATTCTTTACATCTACCTGAGAGAGCAAACGGGGCCTCACTCTAATGTCTCATCTGAAAGACAGCGCCTCTGACAGTGCAGCACTCCCTCAGCACTGCACTGGAATAGGACATGAACCTACAACCTACTGACTCAGAGGTATGCATGCTACCCACTGACCACGGCTGACACTTTAGGCTGGCTTGAGGAAAGCTGTATCTTTCCTTCACGATTCTCACTGGGTTATTGATTATGGTTGAACACAAGTACGTACATGAGAATTCGGAGCAGGAGTAGGCCATAAGGCCCCTCAAGCCTGCTCCGCCATTCAATAAGATCATGGCTGACCTTCGACCTCAACTCCACTTTCCCACCTGATCTCCATATCCCTTGATTTCTCCCAGAGTCCAAAAATCTATCGATCTCAGCCTTGAATATACTCAATGATTCAGCATCCACAGCCCTGTGGGACAGACAATTCCAAAGATTCGCCATCCTCTGAGTGAAGAAATGTCTCCTCATCGCAGTCTTAAATGGCCGACTCCTTATTCTGAGACTGTGACCCCTGGTTCTAGACTCCCCAGCCCGGGGGGAAACATCCTCCCTGCATCTACCCTGTCGAACCCCCTCAGAATCTAGTCTGTTTCAACGAGATCACCTCTCGTTCTTCTAAACTCCAGAGAGTAGAGGCCCAATCTCTCCTCGTAGGACAACCCTCTCACCCCAGGGATCAAGCCAGTGAATCATCTCATTGCTGTTTGTGGGAGCTTGCCATGCACAAAATGGCCGCCGCCTTTGCCTGCCTAAGAGAACTCCCTCCGCCCCAAAGTCACACTCACTGTGGATGGAGCACTTTGAGAGGTGTCTGAAAGATGTGGTCGGGCTCCACGGAAAGCCGGCCGCAAAAAGATTCACGGGCCGGTTTCTCGAGATGTGGCCCTTCGAAGGCCTTTGAGTGCTTCCCCTGAACGAGGACTGATGGTAACCAGGGCAACGGTTGGGGCTGAAAGATTCGACTGGCTATACAACTTTGAGAAAATCCGGTCAGGTCATGGCTGCACTCTCGTCGTTTCCCCTCCCCCAGCCCGGACAGCCAGGGCAGATGGGTAAAGTCTTTCATTATCAACAGTTGCTGGCTTGTCATATCCTGAATGGGCCACAAACCTCTTAGAGTTCAGAAAGAAATCACTCAAGTGTGCCTCAATCTATACAGCTAATTTAGAAAGCAAACGGACAGATGGCTTAGAGCCAGGCCTGATTGAGCTACTCCAACTCCATGCCTGAAAGAGCGGGGGCACCCAATTTATAATACCTTAATGCCTCTTGTGTTGTCGGGAATTAGTTTGCTTGCAAGCATGAAATACTTGTTGACAAACATTCAATACGTGAGGTCAGTGTGGGGCTCAAAGAGCAAGCTGCCGCTTTTTGGGGGCTTGTCTTTTTACACGGATATGAATCTTCTTGAGCCTAAGCTCTCTTCACATGTCATTCACCCTCTCCTCCCTCCCCCCCCCCACTTGTTGCATTTGGACCAGCCCCGTGGCTCAGTGGGTCACACACTCGCCTCCGAGTTAGAAGGTTGTGGGTTCCAGTCCCACTCCACAGACTAAAGCACAAGAATCCAGGCTGATGCTCCGAGGGAGTGCTGCACTGTCGGAGGTGCCTTCTTTTGGGTGAGACGTACACGATTTCAAGAAAGACTTGCGTTTATATAGCGCCTTTCACGGTCACCCAATGTCTCAAAGCGCTATACAGCCAATGAAGTACTTTTTGGAGTGTAGCCACTGCCGTAATGTAGGAAACGCGGCGGCCAATTTGTGCACAGCAAGCTCCCACAAACAGCAACGTGATAATGACCCAGATAAGCTGTTTTTTAGTGATGCTGGCCCAGGTCACCGGGGAAATAACTCCCCTGCTCTTCTTCGGAATAGCACCTGCAGGATCTTTTATGTCCAGCCGAGAGAGCAGACGGGGACCTCAGTTTATCGTTGCATCCGAAAGATGGCACCTCCGACAGTGCGGCGCTCGCTCAGCACTGCACTGGGAGTGTCGGTGTAGATTTTGTGCTCAAGTCCCTGGAGTGGGACTCGCACCCACAACCTTCTGACCCAGAGGGCGAGAGTGCTGCCCACTGAGCCACGGATGACGATGCTCGGAACAAACGGAAGGTTTGTCATCTCATTCCGAAAGACGGCGCCTCTGACAGTGCGACGCTCCCTCAGCACCGCACTGGGAGCGTCGGCCTAGATTGTGTGCTCACGAAAAAGAGGGAGAAAATTGCAATGGGGAGCTTTACAAGGCACCGTCGGCCCTGATGCTCGAAGCCGCCTTAAAAGACAACAGAATGATCATTAGAATTCCAATCCTCCCACCTCAGAAATGTAATCGGGAAGCAGAAGTGTGACTAGAGAGTGCGCACAGCGGGATAGCTTTATTTCCGTCCCATTAACCGCCAGGAAAAAAGTGTTGATGTGGGAGATGCATTCGGGTGGTGGGGGGGGGGGGGGGGGGCGAGGCAGGCGGGGTGGGGGGCGAGGCGGACGGGGGTAGGGGGGGGCAATGGAGAGGAGTGGGGGAGGGGAATCTCTTTCCACCTGCTCCCAGTCCAAAAAAAAAGGGCGCTGGCGATGAGGGGGTGGGGAAGGGGGGGGGAGATCAAGAGGATTAGCAATTCAGAGAGGTTGCAGCTGGCTCGGGGAGGTTTTTTTTCTCTTTCAAGCGGACTCATTCTTTGCGGCTGGACAATAGGCGAGCGAGGGTTAGTGGCACAGAGTGTGCCAACTCTTTCATTTGGAAATGAGAGGGTTTGTAAATGAATTAGTCTGACTGAGATTAGGCCTGATCACTGACACAACCCCTAATAGCAGGGTCCATGCTGGGGCTGGGTGAGGGGCGGGGGGAGGGCGGCAGGCGGGGTTGGCGGGATGGGGGGGGGAGCTTTAGAGAGGACACAAAGGGAAGAGAGAGGAGAGAAGGAGCAGTAAAGGTGGCCTCCGACAATGGCCGTTCCACCACTGACAGGGAGTCACAGGGGAAAGAGAGGGCCAATCACTTGCCTGTGCCGCACTAATCAGTAATGCCGAATTATCGTCAACACATCGTCTGGTTACCGATCTCTCTATCGCTCTCTGTAAACCTGTCGGCATCTATCTCTCTGTCTATCTCGGTATATCCAACCATCTTTATCAATGAATATCTATATAGCGAGGTATCTATCTATCTATCTATCTATCTATCTATCTATCTATCTATCTATCTATCTATCTATCTATCTATCTATCTATCTATCTATCTATCTGTCTGTCTGTCTGTCTGTCTGTCTGTCTGTCTGTCTGTCTGTCTGTCTGTCTGTCTGTCTGTCTATCTATCTATCTATCTATCTATCTATCTATCTATCTATCTATCTATCTATCTATCTATCTGTCTATCTATCTGTCTATCTAACTGTCTATCTATCTATCTATCTAGCTGTCTGTCTGTCTATCTATCTATCTATCTATCTATCTATCTATCTATCTATCTATCTATCTATCTATCTATCTATCTATCTATCTGTCTATCTATCTATCTACCTACCTATCTATCTATCTACCTATCTGTCTGTCTGTCTATCTATCTATCTATCTATCTATCTATCTATCTATCTATCTATCTATCTATCTATCTATCTATCTATCTATCTATCTATCTGTCTGTCTGTCTGTCTATCTATCTATCTATCTATCTATCTATCTATCTATCTATCTATCTATCTATCTATCTATCTATCTATCTATCCATCTATCCGTCCTTTTTTAAACTGATCATTTGTAAACCTTCCTACTTAGAAAACCTTTAGTTTCAAAAGTTTTGGTTTGATGAATTATTCTTCATTCAGTTTTTTGATGAACTGGGAGTCCCGCCTGAGACTGCCCCGCTGTGGAGGGGAGAGATGTTCTTTACCAGAGGATAGTAAGCCCTGTGGTTTGTTGCGTGTGGATGGGACAGATGTTGCCTCTCTCTGCTTTGTTCCTGGCGCTTGCCCTGTTTCTGACTGGGGCCGTCAGTCAGTGAGGCCTGATTGAAAAGCTACTCGTGGCTTGTCTCTTTCAGATTTCCCAAAAGAAAGCCGAGAGGTTTAGGAGTGGTCCCACTTGAGACTGCGATCAATCAGACATGACACGCCTCCCTAGCTCACGACTTGGGGAGGAGAGAAAGACAGAGGGAGAGAGAGAAAGTGAGAGAAAGGATGAGAGCCAGAGCAAAAATTAAAGAAATATGTCAGGACAGAGAAAAAAGGCTGGAAATAAAGATGGTGGGGGGGAGGGGGGAGGGAGGCGGGGAGAGAGAACGGAAGATGGAGAAAGAGAGAAAAAAAGGATGGAGAGAAAGACACAAAGAAAAGAAAGACTTGCATTTATATAGCGCCTTTCACGACCACTGGACATCTCAAAGCGCTTTACAGCCAATGAAGTACTTTTGGAGTGTCGTCACTGTTGTAATGTGGGAAACGCGGCAGCCAATTTGCGCACAGCAAGCTCCCACAAACAGCAGTGTGATAATGAACAGACAATCTGTTTTAGTCACGTTGGTTGAGGGATAAATATTGGCCCAGGACACCGGGGATAACTCCCCTGCTCCTTTTCAAAATAATGCCACGGGATCCTTTACATCCACCTGAGAGAGCAGGCGGGGCCTCGGTTTAACGTCTCATCCGAATAACGGCACCTCCGACAGTGCAGCGCTCCCTCAGAGTCGGTCTAAATTTTGGTGTTCAAGTAAGTGTCTGGAGTGGGACTTGAACCCACAGCCTTCTGACCCCAGAGGCAAGTGTGCTACCCACTGAGCCACAGCTAAGAGAGAGCACCACTCAACATGCGCTACCTGACCCCACATATCCAAACCGTCAAAATTACTTTGAAGCAATGAGTCTGCCCAACTAACACCAACTACTCCCTCTCCCTCTACCAGCCACCCCCCCCAATAAAAACATTTAATTGTCCCTCAGAAAGTGTTTATCAATCACTTTGATGCCTGTTCTTGTAGGCCGAGAGTGCTGTCATGGCAAAGAAAGGGAGACGGAGACAATAGACAGCAGGCAAAAATCACTCTGGACAAAGACACACGGCTCAGCAGTAATGGTTTCAGAGCTGTATCTATTTAAAGTGGATTCCTTCAAGTGGCCAAGCAAACAGGGAGACAATGGACTCGGGAGAATAGGTTCTGTTGAGGCAGAAGAGGATTGAACTGAGCAAAATGCAATGTTTGTCTCCCTTCCCCTCCTTCCAAACATTTTAGCTGTCATTCCTTTAGACACCGTAAGATGTTCAATGCTGCTTGTTGGTATTCGGTCTTTTGTTGCACAGATGACTGGGCAACCCTGCAGGCCTTCACGGGGCCCTCTCTCTATTTCGGGCCGCACAATAAAAAAAAACCTTTCCCTCCAATTTTCTCTCTCTCTGTGCCACACCTGAGGGTACTGGCTCATGCTGGAGTAATCCAAAAACTCATCCCGAACTCTCATCTGCCCACCGCCCCTGTGCTCGCTGGCTCCCGGTCCGGCAATTAGAATTCTTTGGGGTCAAACCTCTCACCCCCACCTCCCTCCCAATCTCGCCCCCCCCTCCCCCTCCCGATCTCTGTAATCATCTCCAACTCCGTAACCCTCTGCGCTCCTCAAGTTCTGCCCTCTTGAGCATCTCTGATTTCCGTCATTCCATCATCGGTGGCCGTGCCTTCAGCTGCCTGGGCCCCCAAGTTCTGGAATTCCCTCCCTCAACCTCTCTGTCTCTCTCTACCTCTCTCTGCTCCTTTAAGCTGCTCCTTCAAACCTCCCTCAACTGGCCTAATAACTCCTAATATGTGTCAGTTGTGGGTGAGTGGGCAGCACTCTTGCCTCTGAGTCAGGACCCACTCAAGAGATTTAAGCACAAATAAATCTAGGCTGACACTTGCAGTGCTGAGGGAGTGCCGCACTGTCGGAGGTGCCACTTTTCGGAAGACATGTTAAACCGAGGCTCCGTCTGCTCTCTCAGGTGGATGTAAAAGATCCCACGGCCACTATCTTGAAGAAGAGCAGGGGGAGTTATCCCCGGTGTCCTGGGGCCAATATTTATCACTCAATCAACATAACAAAAACAGATTATCTGGTCATTGTCACATTGCTGTTTGTGGGAGCTTGCTGTGCACAAATTATCTGCCACGTTTCCCACATTACAACAGTGACTACACTCCAAAAGTACTTCATTGGCTGTAAAGCGTTTGAGATGTCCGGTGGTCGTGAAAGGCGCTATATAAATGCAAGTCTTTCTTTCTTTCATTGTGGATAAGTTCCATGTCAGAACATTAACATCTTTTAACTGTTCAGCATTAATACTACAAGTCACCCTCTGTACAGTAAAGAAAGGACAAAGTTGCATATATGTAGTGCCTTTCACAACCTTAAGACATCTGAAAGCCCTTTAAATCCAATGAAACGCTTTTGGAGTGTAGTCGCTGTTGTAATGTGGGAAACGCAGCAGCCAATTTGCGCACAGCAAGCTCCCACAAACAGCAATGTGATCATGACCAGATATTTACTGCTGTAGGTTGAGGAATAAATATTGGCCAGGACACCGGGGAGAACTCCCCTGCTCCTCTTTGAAATAGTGGCCGTGGGATCTTTTACATCCACCTGAGAGAGCAGATGGGGCCTCGGTTTAAAGTCTCACTCAAAAGACAGCACCTCTGACAGTGCAGTGCTCCCTCAGCACTGCACTGGGAGTGTCAGCCTAGAATTTGTGTTCAAGCTGCTGTCTGATGCAAATTGGCCACCATGATTCCTACATTACAACAGGGACTGCACTTTAAGAAGTTTTTCATTGGCTGTAATGCATTTCGCGAAGTGCTGAGGTCGGGAAAGGTGCTATAGAAATGCAAGTTCTTTCTTTCTCTCTCTTTCTTTCTCGCTTTTTTTCTTTCTGTCTCTCTCTCTCTTTCTCACTCTTTTTCTTTCTTTCTGCCTCTCTCTCTCTTTCCTTCTTTCTCTCTCCCTCTCTCTTTCTTTCTCGCTTTTTTCTTTCTCTCTCTTTCTTTCTCGCTCTTTTTCTTTCTTTCTGTCTCTCTCTCTCTCTTTCTCGCTCTTTTTCTTTTTTTTTCTTTCTGTCTCTCTCTCTCTCTTTCTTTCTCTCTCTCTCTTTCTCTCTCCCTCTCTCTTTCTTTCTCGCTCTTTTTCTTTCTTTCTGTCTCTCTCTTTCTCGCTCTTTTTTTTTTCTTTCTGTCTCTCTTTCTTTCGCTCTCCCTCTCTCTCTCTTTCTTTCTCTCTCTCTCTCTCCCTCTTTCTTTCTCGCTCTTTCTTTCTTTCTTTCATCCATCAAAAATACAACTTCTTTCCTTGTTTTTCCGGGCAGCGCCTTTAATAAGTCGGACCCCGGGGGCGGTGGGGGGGGGGGGGGAAACGGTGGGATGGAGTCGGAGGCGGTGGGGGAAACGGTTCGTCCAGGCGGAATTTTTAATACCGGACAGGATCCCCGCGCCTCTTACCTGAGGGTCCTAACAGCGGAGAAGCCAGTGGAGGCAGAGAGAGCGAGAGCAGAAAGATATAAAAAGGTTTTAAATGTAAATTCAGGACCTTGGTCACCTCTCAGTGACAGTCACAAAGAAAGGAACCTTTGCATTCTCCCAGTGCGCTCATGAAAATGCATGCGCACATTTGGAATTGTTCTGTGAGGCCTCGACAAAATATCGACACAACCGCGGGAGCGAAGTCGCTGCCCCTCCCCCCCCCCCACCTCTTGTCCAGTCGGGCCTCAGTCAATACCAGGCCTCATGCAAAGTGCCGTGTTGGATGATCCTGTGTGGGGTTTGCCTCCTCCTCCCCTTCATCTCATTTAAGCAAACAGATGGGCAGTGATCAGAAAAAAGATTCCATTGGACATCTGGTGCAGAGTGTTGGGCCCGGGAACATCGCGCGCTCCGGCGTGTTCAAACTCCAGCGGCTCCTTCGGCCTCCGAGGTGCTGATGGTGCCTCTGAATCCCGACGCCCGCCCGCGCGCACACACGCGCGCGAGACCGATGGCCATTACTTGCCCGATCCGCTGAATGCTCGCAGAACCAAGTTGAGTGCCCAATCCAGGCTGACTTGCCGAGGGAGCGCCGCACTGTCGGAGGAGACGTTAAACCCGAGGGGGGGGGGGGGCCCCGCCCCTTCCCTCTCAGGCCGAACGGGAAAGATCCCGGGGCCGCTACTTCAAGGGGAGCTCCACCACGTACCCCCCCCCCCCACAACATTTATCCCTCCAGCAACACCGAAAACAATTTCATTGACCATTTATCTCAGCGCTGTGCGCAGATTGGCTGCCGCGTTTCCCTCGCACGTCTCGGCAAGCCAGCGCGTTGCCGTGGCAACGGGGCCTTCGCACAGGCTCCTATACCCTGTGTCAAGATTCCCACACACACGCCGATAACCCGCCTGACATTTTACGGGAAGCTATACAGCCAAGAGCACGCCAAAATAAAAAGTACCGGCTGCACAGGGAGATGTCTGACCATCAAACGGAGGAACCTCCAGTCACTCCCAGTCCCAGGCTCCAGCAATTTGCTTGTGAAATTGCTTGGGACGTCCTGAGATCATGAAAGGCACTATACGAAAGGCAAGTCTCTTTCTATCTTTCTTTCTCTATCTTTCTTCCTTTAAATCGGGAATTTACCTGTTTACCCAGTGAGTGGTGAGAATGTGGAACTCGCTGCCACAGGGAGTGGTTGAAGTGGTTGAGATGACTAACACAGATGCTGGATGGGTACACGAGGGGGAAGGGAATGGAAAGACATGCTGACCGGGTGAAATGCAATGAGGTGGGAGCTTGTGTGGAGCATAAACGCCAGCACAGACCAGTTGGGCCGAAAGGGGCGATTTTAACCCGACTCGCTCAGCAGAAACCCAACAGGCGGGCTGTTAAAATCGCCCCTGGGCTCTGACTTGTCCGAAAGCCGCCACGATCGCAACATCTGCAATTTTAACCCGCTCTCCTGGGCAGACAGCACGGACAGACGCCCGGAGGTCCTTCTTTACATGTGCACACTCGCCTCTGAGTCAGAAGGTTGTGGGTTCAAGTCCCACTCCAGGGGCCTGAGCACATTAATCTAGGCTGACACTCCCAGCGCAGTGCTGAGGGAGCGCCGCACTGTCGGAGGTGCCGTCTTTCAGATGAGACGTTAAACCGAGGCCTCGTCTGCCCTCTCAAATGGACGTAAAAGATCCCACGGCCACTATTTCGAAGAAGAGCAGGGGAAGCTATCCCCGGTGTCCTGGGGCCAATATTTATTCCTCAATCAACATAACAAAAAAAATAGATTATCCGGTCATTATCACATTGCTGTTTGTGGGAACTTGCTGTGCGCAAATTGGCTGCCGCGTTTCCCACATTACAACAGTGACCGCACTCCAAAAAGTACTTCATTGGCTGAAAAGAGCGTCCGGTGGTTGTGAAAGGCGCTATATAAATGCAAGTCTTTCTTTCAAGCTGCGGCCCGATGACATCACTGAGACCCGACTGTAATTTTAACTCGGGCCTGAGCTGGGGGATCAGCCAGGAGTTAAAATCAGGGCCGACTGTAACTCGATGTAACGTATGTAAGATATGAATGGAAATTCTTTCTGTTTTTATGACTACAATACACTTTACGCACAAAGGGCTTCTTATCCCGTGCGTTTATCAGGACAGGTGTTGGTGTGAGGTGTCCCTTAGTTCATGGATGGACCGTTGTGTAATAAAACCACAAATTGTGCCCCACCGGACAGAATCACAGATATTAGCTGCCGTTTAAATTCGAAACCATCCCATTCTCGTCAAAGGAAAATGACAATTTTTGGTAAAAATTGTATTATCCTGCCCCGCTGCACAATATATATCCCGTAACCGCAGATCACTGTTGGTTGCCTTGTGGAAAGGATTAGGATGAGGTATTGTATGTGTGGCGGGGATGGGGGGAGAGCAGGAGTGATGTTAATTAAAGCAAATGTAAATCTCTGTATACACCACACGACCATCTGGTGCGTGACATAGATCGTGCCAATCAAAGACCCATCCATCGGGACACTGAGGGAGGGCAGGGGGAGCCTGGTAACCATGGCGACAACAGAATGAACAGCATTAGGCTTATTCATTGCCTCAGCCCCAATGGCTCATTCTCCTGTGCTTTGTATGTCACAGAAGGGGCTCTTTGCTGCTTAATTACAGACACCGAGTGTTCTGCTGAGGAAAAAGTGGTGGAAGGAGAGGCCCAGGATGATAGGCCCGGTTTGGGCGGGAGAGGCCTAACTTTAGTGGCTCCTCTACCCGTCCCTGCGGCCCTGCTTGCCAGAAACCGGTGGGCCGCACAGCAGCCTTTTGCCTTGCCGATCCAACAACAGCACGGGTTCAGGCAGTGCTGGAGTTCTGCGATCGGTGAGTTGGGGCAATATTCCTTTGCGTTTACTTATCCGTCGATTTTCTCCCGAAAGCAGCGACTCCCACCGCGATGCAGGCCCCCCCCCGGGTGCTGTTGCCATCCGCTACCTCGTCCATCGGGCCAGTTGTCACGCCGGTGAGAATCAGGGGCCTATTCACCCTTTGGGGGCATCACAGCTGAGCCTGACCTTGTCTGGCCTGACAACGCTAACCGCCCCCACCCACCCACCCCTCTCTCCGCAGCACGTTCTCACTGGATAGGAATGCTGGCTGATCCTGCCCTGCCCCACCACACACACACAGAGGATTCTGAGAGGGCTTGAGAGGGTAGATGCTGAGAGGCTGTTTCTCCCCTGGGCTGGAGAGTCTAGAACTAGGGGGTCACAGTCTCAGAATAAGGGCTGAGATGAGGAGGAATTTCTTCCTGAAACTTTGGAATTCTCTACCCCAGAGGGCTGTGGAGGCTCAGTCGTTGAGTATATTCAAGACAGAGATCGATAGATTTTTGGACTCTAGGGGAATCAAGGGACATGGGTGTTATGTATTGTCCAGGTACATTAAATGTATAAGTACAATGGTGTGCCACAGAGGGCGATGTGGTGGGAGGCCTGAATGTACCTGCAAGACAGAGTATAAAAGGCTGCCCACCACACCTGAGAGGCACTCTGGAGTTACACAATAAAGGACTAAGGTCACAGCAGTTACTACAACACCAGACTGTGTGAAGTCAGTGATTTGAGTGCTACATACATCACATTGGCGACGAGGACACGGACGAGCTTCACGCAACCATGACTACTCTGGGCTCGCTAAAGGATGTTACGGTGGACAATGATTGGGAGGCCTTTACGGAAAGGCTCGAGTACTACTTTACAGCAAACGACCTGACGGGGGGCACGAGCGCACTGAGAGAGAAGCGTAAGGCGATATTGCTGTCCAGTTGTGGCGATGAGGTTTACTGTCTCGTCAGGGATTTGCTGGCACCCGCGAGCGCCAAGGACAAGTCATTGAACTCATTCGTGACCAACTGAAACCGAAGGAGAGCATCCTCACGGCCAGGCACAAGTTCTACCACCACTGCAGACCTGAGGGCCAGGATGTCACCAAATATGCTGCGGACCTCAGGAGACTCACGGTGCTGTGCGATTTTGGCGCACACCTTGACGAGGCGCTGCGAGACGTTTTTGTTATGGGGATTGGCCACGAGGGTCTCCTTCACAAGCTGCTATCCACTGAACGTACAGTCACCCTGAAGCAAGCCATCACCATCAGCCGGGCATTTATGACCTCGACTTGCAGCACCAGGCAGATGATCCCCCACACAGTCTCGAACCTGGCAGGCACTGTCCACAGGATAGCGCCCACCACGGACAAAACTGCAGAACGTGGCTCTGCCCGGGGCAGAGAGCACGGACCTCGGGGTCCTGGAACTCAGAGTTCGCCGAGGGGGGCTAATCGAGTAGCACCATGCTGGTGCTGCGGAGGAAGCCATGGGGCTCACCGGTGCAGGTTTGTGGAGTATACGTGCAATACCTGCCACACGAAAGGCCACCTTCAGCGTATGTGCAAAAGAAACCTGACTCACCGTGTGGCTGAGGAGATGGTGGATGATCCACCATCCAGCGAGGAGCAGGCAGAGGAAGATGAGGCGTTTGGACTGTATACTTGGACCGACGATTCAGCCCCAGTGGTTTTGGAAGTCAAGATTAACGGAGTCCCAGTGAATATGGAAGTGGACACTGGATCGGGTCAGTCGCTGATGAGTCAGGAAACTTTCGATAAACTGTGGGTCAACCCAGCTGCACGACCCAAGCCGGTCCCGGGTCACGGTGAAGCTGCGTACCTACACCAAGGAACTGATACCCGTTCCTGGCAGAGCGGATGTGCAGGTATCCCACGGGGGCGAGACGCACGGCTTACCTTTGTGGGTCATTGCAGGCGATGGGCCGACGCTACTAGGCAGGAGGTGGATGGGGAAGGTCCGCCACAGACCGCTGTCCCCAGGGTTCCCAGAGAGCAGCGTCGACCGGGCCGGAGGAGAAAGAAGCCGTTCATCGGCGGTCCAAATCCCCACACAGGCGAGCCGACGCGGGAAGAGCTGGGGTGCGGGCCGGCGGGGCGCTGCGGGCGATGAGCGGGAGGTCCATCGATGGCCGACAAATCCGGGGGGGGGGGGGGCCCACGCTGAGGAAAAGTCAGGTGGCGGTCGCGGCTACAGTGGTGGCGGCTACGGCGGCCGCAGGAGAGGCGGCAATGGCGGCCTCAGGAGAGGCGGCAGTTGCGGGGACAGCGACAGGAGCGGAGGCTACAGCGGCGGCTGGTGTGACTCGGGAGAACGCGAGCCAGAGCGGCGGATACGGCAGCAATTACGGAGGCCGCTCTCACAGGGACTATGGCTGATCGAGTCCAGGGAACCACTTCTGCCAGAGGTCAAGATCAAGCTGTTCTCGGCCGTTTTTCTCCTCTCTTTCTTCTTTGTTCCTTCTGTTCCTTCTTCGCCAGCGAGCTCAAGATGGTGGCGAGCCTCGTGGCAGCAGAGCTCTGCAGAGAAAGGCAAGCAGAGCAACTAAAATGGCAGCACCCAGTGGAAGCCTCGTGGGAAACACAAGATGGCGTCTTAAAAAGGAAATGCACCCGGGAGTCTTAAAAGGGCCTTACACCGTTGGTGGTCCCCACAAAGAGACTTTTGTAAGGCAAGAGCGAGTCTAAATGAGCAATGTGAATGTAAGATTTATGATAAGAGTTAATATATTAATGCTGAATGGTTACTGTGTTTAAAATAATGGATATGAATCACGAAAAGAGTTAATACCACGAGGTACAAGTAAAGGGTAATGGATCCGGACTAACATGACCAATGGACTAATGCGATTTTTGATTTAATGTGATTAATGCAATGGTTCAGCGGCTGCAGATGAGCCGCTAAGGCGACTACTTTCTGAGAACAGAGGCAACGCACCAGTTGCGATACCCTGTCTCAGCGCAGCCCGTTACCTCGGGCAAAAAGGGGCAGTGTACCGCCACCGTACTTCACCCAGAGGAGCTGGGATTAAATAACTGTTCAGTGTACCTGCAACTTTGTGTCATAACATCTGTACCACATATTACATGTACCATACAAATGTACTGTCTATGTATACCTGCTTTCTGTTGGAGGTTATGCTCGTGTACTTCATCACCCGTGTAAGGACTGCAAACACCACATGCTTGCACCAGATCGCAAGCATAATCTCCACATGGGGGGGAAGAGGGAAGTAGAATGGTCATGGACTCACACTCACAAATCAACCAGGACCAACAAGGCCGAGGTTACCGGCAATGGCTTTTGGAACTGGGGGGTGAGTGAGATGTTATGTATTGTCCAGGTACATTAAAATGTATAAGTACAATGGTGCGCCACAGAGGGCGCTGTGGTGGGAGGCCTGGAAGTACCTGCAAGACAGAGTATCAAAGGCTGCCCACCACACCTGAGAGGCACTCTGGAGTTACACAATAGAGGACCACGGTCACAGCAGTTCCTACAACACCAGACCGTGTGGAGTTAGTGACTTGAGTGCTACATACATCACAATGGGGATCGGGCGGAAAGTGGAGTTGAGGTCAAAGATCAGCCATGATCTCATTGAATGGCGGAGCAGGATCGAGGGGCCGACTGGCCGACTCCTGCTCCTAATTCTTATGTTCAAATGTTCACAGCACAGTAGCTCTAAGGCCATTGTGGCAGTGAGATCAGGACAGACTGGGACTTTTTCATCTGTACAGTGCAGTCACGTTCCTTTTAACCATCTCACGACCAATAGGGCGGGCGGGTTGAAAGATAAGATCAGACGAGGGAAGCCATCTTAGCTGTTCCAAGAACTTACCTGCCTCCCAACAGGTCATCCTTTGAGTATGCTGGAGCTTTCTGCCTCCATCACCCGACCTGCAAGAGATTGGTGCCTGGCAGCTAGGAGTTCATCTTACAGAAAGAAAGATTCAGGTCGAGAAATTGGCCCATGTGGTGCCCGTTCTTCAGGCGCCATGTGGCCTACTAAGACCCCAAAAATGGCGGGTCGTAAGTGTGCCCGCATTTCCGGCCGAATTTGCGCTGCCCGCCATTTTGAGGCCCGGTTTTGAACATCTCGATTAAACCTCCACTTAACCTTCTCTGCTACAAGGAAAATAACCCCGGCTTCTCCAGTCTTCCTCGCGACTGAAGTCTTGTATCTGCAACTAAAAGCGCCTATTCCCACCTCCGGATGATTCTACATCATCATCATCATCATAGGCAGCCCCTCGGAATTGCGGAAGACTTGCTTCCACTCTTAGAATGAGTCCATAGGTGGCTGAACAGTCCAATACGAGAGCCACAGTCCCTGTCACAGGTGGGACAGACAGTGGTTGAGGGGAAGGGGAGGGTGGGACTGGTTTGACGCACGCTCCTTCCGCTGCCTGCGCTTGATTTCTGCACGCTCTCGGCGACGAGACTCGAGGTGCTCAGCGCCCTCCCGGATGCACTTCCTCCACTTTGGGCGGTCTGGTCTTGGGCCAGGGACTCCCAGGTGTCGGTGGGGATGTTGCACTTTATCAGGGAGGCTTTGAGGGTGTCCCTTGTAACGTTTCCGCTGCCCACCTGGGGCTCGTTTGCCGTGAGGGAACTCCGAGTAGAGCGCTTGCTTTGGGAGTCTCGTGTCGGGGCACGCGGACGATGTGGCCCTGCCCAGCGGAGCTGATCGAGTGTGGTCATTGCTTCGACGCTGGGGATGTTGGGCCTGGTCGAGGACGCTGACGTTGGTGCGTCTGTCCTCCCGGGGGATTTGTCGAATCTTTCAAAAGACGGCACCTCCGACAGTGCGGCACTTTCTCGGCACTGGGAGTGTCCGACTGGAGTTTGGTGCACAAATCCCTGGCGTGGATCTCGAACCCACGACCCTCTGACTCAAGGTGAGAGTGCTGCCCACTGAGCTCACAGCTGACACACGCTCCCAAAAAGAATCCATTTGGATAAGAATTCCCTGCGAGGTGCTGTTTGTTGGAGGTGGGGATTAGGTTGGGGGAGGAGAGCGGAGAGGGAGGGAATTAATGTTCTAAAATTCTGCACAACAATTCTAGCAATAGTAAATTCCAGGAACATGTTGGACCTGGCCCAGACAGCTTGAAGCAACACACCAGCCCTTAAAGTTAACAAACTTGTTTTTTTGCTGAGCGAGTAAAACTGGGAGCGAGAGAGAAAAAAATCCGATGTTTATGTACATTCCTGATTTCCCTTCCCCCCCCCCCTCGCCCACACGTGTATCCTCTAGAGTACAAGAGAAACTGGCTTGTGTTCCTTAGAACACAGTTTGGCAGCGAGAGAGCGGGGAGGGGAGAGAGAGAGAGAGAGAGAGAGTGTTTCAAAACAATCTATCCCCTCGGGCCTGACCCTGGATACTGGCCCCTTGCGCAATCAGGTTGGGATGTGACTGGTTTTCGAGCGGAGCTAATGCTGCTAGGACAAAGGTCACTCTCAGTTAAAAATAACCATTTCACCTTCGGTAAAAAGGAACGGCTGGCATTTCAGTAGCGCCTTTCACAACCACAGGACGCCCCAAAGCGCTTTACAGCCAATGAAGTACTTTTTGAAGTGTAGCCACTGTTGTAATGTGGGAAACGCGGCAGCCAATTTGCGCACAGCAAGCTCCCACAGACAGCAACGTGATAACGACCCAGATAATCTGTTTTTTGTTATGTCGATTGAGGGATAAATATTGGCCCCAGGACACCAACAGCAGCAACAATAATTTTTATTTAAATAGTGCCTTTGACGTAGTAATATATCCCGAGGTGCTTCACGGGAGTGTTATAAGACAAAGATTTGACACCGAGGAGAAATTAGGGCAGGTGACCAAAAGCTTGGTCAAAGAGGCAGGTTTTAAGGAGCCTCTTAAAAGAGGAAAGAGAGACGGAGAGGTTTAGGGAGGGAGTTCCAGAGCTCGGGGCCCAGGCAACAGAAGGCACGGCCACCGATGGTGGAGCGATTATAATCAGGGAAGAGGGCAGATTTTGAGGGGCACAGACATCTCGGGGGGTTGTGAGGATAACTCCCCCTGCTCTTCTTCGAAATGGTGCCGTGGGATCTCTTATGTCCACCCGAAAGGGCAGACAGGGCCTCGGTTTAACGTCTCATCCAAAAGACGGCACCTCCGACAGTGCGGCGCTCCCTCAGCCCTGCACTGGAAGTGTCGGCCTTGATTTTTGTGCTCAACTCTTTGGAGCAGGACTTGAACCCATGACCTTCTGACTCAGAGGCGAGTGTGCTGCCCACTCTGAGGAGGACCTGTGTACAACACTCAGTCTTCTTCTTGGGCCGTCCCCCCGGAGTCGAGGATGACTTGCTTCCACACTAACACGAGTTCTCAGGTGACTGATGAGTCCAATGCGGGACCGACAGTCTCTGTCACGGGTGGGGCAGACGGTGGTTGGAGGGACGGGTGGGTGGGGGGGGAGGCTTGGGGTGTCGTTCGCTCCTTCCGCTGTTTGTACTTGGCTTCCGCGTGCTCTCGGCGATGAGACTCGAGGTGCTCAGCGCCCTCCCGGATGCACTTCCTCCACTTAGGCCAGGGCCAGGTCTTGGGCCAGGGATTCTCAGGTGCCGGTGGGGATGTTACACTTTTTCAAGGAGGATTTGAAGGTGTTTCTCTGCCCACCCGGGGGCTCACTTGCCGTGTCGGAGTCCGAGTAGAGCGCTTGTTTTGGGTGTCTAGTAGCGGGCACGCGGACAATGTGGCCCGCCCAGCGGAGCTGGTCGAACGTGGTCAATGCTTCGATGCTGGGGATGTTGGCCTGAGCGAGCACAGGACAGTGCACCTATCCTACCCAATGGATTTGCAGGATCTTGCGGAGGAAGCATTGGTGGTGCTTCTCCAGTGCTTTGAGGTGCCTGCTGTACATAGTCCATGTCTCTGAAACATATAGGAGAGCGGGTATCACCACTGCCCTGTAGACCATGAACTTGGTGCCGGGTTTGAGATCCTGGTCTTCAAACACTCTCTTCCTCAGACCAAAGGCTACACTGGTGCACTGGAGGCGGTGTTGGACTTTGTCATCGGTGTCTGCCCTTGCTGACAGTAGGCTCCCAAGGTATGGAGATTGGTCCACATTGTCCAAGGCCTTGTCGTGGATCTTGATAATCGTGGGGGGGGTGGGGGGGGCAGTACTGTGTGGCGGGGGGGGGGCAGACCCGGACCAAGCAAGGCTGTGTCAGCGCACCTACGCTCTTCTCGATCTTCCTCGCTGAAACGCTCCATCTCATCCTCACAAAGCTCCCCACTGGAGTGGAACTAATTTACAGAACAAACGGGAAATTGTTCAACCTCCGTCACCTCCAGGCCAGATCCAAGGTTGGCCCATCCTCTGCCATTGAATCACAGTATGCAGATGACGCCTGCGTCTGTGCACACTCAGAGGTCGAACTCCAAACCATTGGCAACACCCTTGGCTGAAGCGTGCGAGCGTGCGGGCCTTACACTAAACATCCATAACATCAAGGTTCGCCACCAACAATTGCAGGAGCCAGTCCAGCAATTTTTCCAAGGATGCAGAACCGAGTGTGTGAAATTCTGCGGGATTTACCTCACACTGCTCAACTCGGCCCGAGTAACCTTGCTGTGATTCGGAGGGAACGGGCTGCACGGATTCGGGATACAATGAATCACACCTCCCTCCAGTCAATCCCTGCGAGATCAAGGGCGAGGAGATCGCCTGCAGTGTCTGTGTCGACACCTCGGGTCTTCTCCCAGCCGTCTGCCGGAGCCTGGGTCTGCACTGAATCGCTCCTCCAGCCACACACCCAATTGTATGTTAATTTTTCAAACCCTGAGCAGAGACACAGAAGTATCAGTGACGCTTGTGTTAGCCGTGGCTCAGTGGGCAGCACCCTCGCCTCTGCGCCTAGAAGGTTGTGGGTTCAAGTCCCACTCCAGGGACTCAAGCGCATAAATCTAGGCTGAGGGAGCGCTGCACTGTCAGAGGTGTTGTCTTTTGGTTCAGACATTAAACCGAGGCCCCGTCTGCTCTCTCAGGTGGATGTAAAAGATCCCACGGCACAATTTCGAAGAAGAGCAGGGGAGTTATCCCCGGTGTCCTGGGGCCAATATTTATCCCTCAATCAACATAACAAAAAACAGATTATCTGGGTCATTATCACATTGCTGTGTGTGGGAACTTGCTGTGCGCAAACTGGCTGCCGCGTTTCCCACATTACAATAGTGACTACACTCCAAAAGTACTTCATTGGCTGGAAAGCGCTTTGAGACGTCCGGTGGTCGTGAAAGGAGCTATATAAATGCAAGACTTTCTTTACAACAGCGAGAGCGTTCGATGATAAACGCGTCCCTCTCCGCAGGCAGCTGCTTTGGAGAAGGACGCCCAGCTCCAGAACAGGACATTGAAGCTGGTTCTTCTAAACTGTGTGCTGCTGGCTCAATCACAGCTGCTGGGAGTCGCTAAGGAGGAGCCTGCCACAGCGTCACACACGTAACATATCCATCGATAACACGCATATAACACACATGTGTAACATACAGACACATAGCGTACATTTATGTAGAATCATAGAACGGTTACAGCACAGAAGGAGGCCATTTGGCCCATCGAGCCCGTGCCGGCTCTCTGCAAGAGCACCTCAGCCAGTCCCACTCCCCCCCGCCCTTTCCCCGTAGCCCTGCAAATTCTTTTTCCTTCAGGTACTTATCCAACTCCCTTTTGAAAGCCACGATTGAGTCTGCCTCCATCAGCCTCTCAGGCCGCGCATTCCAGATCCTAACCACTGGCTGCGTGACAACATTTCTCCTCGTGTCGCCTTTGGTTCTTCTGCCAACCGCCTTAAATCTGGTTCTCGACCCTTCCACCAATGGGAACAGTTCCTCTCTATCTCTACTCTGTCCAGACCCCTCATGATTTTGAACACCTCGATCAAATCTCCTCTCAACCTTCTCTGCTCCAAGGAGAAGAACCCCAGCTTCTCCAGTCTATCCACGTCACTGAAGTCCCTCATCGAACGCTAAGGATGAGAATTTTAAAATCGAGTTGTTGCCAGGCCGGCACACAACTATCTAAAATATAGAAACATAAACACACATCCATAACTTGGATTTATATAGCACCTTTAACACAGTGAAACATCCCAGGGTGCTTCACTGGAGCGTTATCATGATGATGATGAAACCAACATTTGACACCGAGCCACATAAGGTGATGTTAAGGCAGGTGACTGAAAGCTGGTCAAAGAGGTCTCGGAGCTCTGTGGGAGATTACAGTGTTGGAGTTCGGAAGGGTCATGGAGTGATTTGAACATGAGGATGAGTATTTTATAATTGAGTGGGTCAGAGGCTGGGTATTCTGCGGCAAGTGTCTCACCTCCTGACTCCCCAGACCCTTTCCACCATCTACAAGGCCCAAGTTAGGAGTGCGATGGAATACTCTCCACTTACCTGGATGAGTGCAGCTCCAACAACACTCAAGAAGCTCGACACCATCCAGGACAAAGCAGCCACTTGATCGGCCCCCCATCCACCACCTTCAATACTCACTCCCTCCACCACCGGCGCATTGCGGAGAACTCCCCCACTCTTCTTCGAAATAGTGCCTTGCGATCTTTTACATCCATCTCAGAGAGCAGACAGGGCCTCGGTTTAATGTCTCATCCGAAAGACGGCATCTCCGACAGTGCAGCGCTCCCTCAGCCTGGATTTTTGTGCTCAGGTCCCTGGAGTGGGACTCGAGCCCACAACCCTCTGACTCCGAGGCGAGGGTGCTACCCACTGAGCCACGGCTGGCATTGGCCAAAAGCTGTAGTTGTACGTGGGACACCAGCTGTAGTGTGGCCTCGCCCGATGTGGGTGAGGGCAATGCCCACAGCATTTCTCCCCCCGGGAGCGGAACACGTTCTCACCCTCGGAGGGCGGAGTGGCAGATTGACACATCACTGACGGACCAGAACACCGGCCGGCGGGGAGTATAGCTGCTGGTATATCCAGCCCAACATCTTCACTTGTAGGCAGCGCTAGTGATTCTGGCCCTCAGGCCGCTGGCTGGTGTGTGGCACCCCCTCCCCCACCCGCTCCCCATCTCTCCTCCCTTTCCCCCTCCCACTCCCCGTCCTGCACCCCCACACCATTTCCCACCCCCTCCCCAAATACAGGATAAAACTGGATGGCACTCACACACACTCACACACACACTCACATGCTCTCACTCACACACTTACACACACACACACACACTCACACACACACTCACATGCGCTCACTCACACACACACTCTCACACACACACTCACATTCTCACACACACACTCACACACACATACTCACATGCTCTCACTCACACTCACACACACACTCACACTCACACACACACACTCACATGCTCTCACTCACACACACACTCACACACACACACTCACATGCTCTCACTCACACTCACACACACACTCACACTCACACACACACACTCACATGCTCTCACTCACACACACACTCTCACACTCACACACACACACACACACACACTCACATGCTCTCACTCACACTCACACACACACACTCACACACACACACACTCACATGCTCTCACTCACACTCACACACACACACACACACTCACATGCTCTCACTCACACTCACACACACACACACACACACACACACACTCACATGCTCTCACTCACACACACACTCTCACACTCACACACACACTCACACACACACACACACACACACACTCACATGCTCTCACTCACACTCACACACACACATTCACACACACACACACACACACACACTCACATGCTCTCGCTCACACACACACTCTCACACTCACACACACACACTCACATGCTCTCACTCACACTCACACACACACTCACACACACTCACATGCTCTCACTCACACACACACTCTCACACTCACACACACACACACACACACACTCACATGCTGTCACTCACACTCACACACACACACTCACACACACACACACTCACATGCTCTCACTCACACTCACACACACACACTCACATGCTCTCACTCACACTCACACACACACACACACACACACACACTCACATGCTCTCACTCACACACACACTCTCACACTCACACACACACACTCACATGCTCTCACTCACACACACACTCACACACACACACACACACACTTACACACTCACATGCTCTCACTCACACTCACACACACACACTCACACACACACTCACATGCTCTCACTCACACACTCTCACACACACACTCACACTCACACTCTCACACACACACTCACACTCACACACACTCACATGCTTTCACTCACACACTTACACACACACATACACTCACACACTCACACACACACACACACACACTCACACACACACACTCACACACACACTCACATGCTCTCACTCACACACACACACACTCTCACACACGCACTCACACTCTCACACACACACTCACACTCACACACACTCACATGCTCTCACTCACACACTTACACACACACACACACACACACACTCACACACACACACACACTCACACTTACACACACACACACACACTCACACACACACTCACACACTCACATGCTCTCCCTCACACACACACTCTCATACACACACTCACATTCACACACTTACACACACACACTCACATGCTCTCCCTCACACACACTCTCACACTCACACACTTACACACACTCACACACACACTCACATGCTCTCCCTCACACACACACTCTCACACTCACACTCACACACTCACTTGTGCACACAGTCACACAGTCTCACACTCACACACACACTCACTTGCACACACACACATACACATGCCAAAACACGGTAAATCTTTATTTAAGTATAGACACCGCCCGTTTAATGTTGCAGCATCCCCGGGATTTTCTGTGGTTTGACGCTGGTCCTTGGCAGGGGGAGCACACAGCCAGAGAGACGGATGCCGGTGCTGTTTCTGTGTGCCCGGGGCTGTCCGGACCGAGCACCTGTTGGCTGGGAGCTGTCTGTGGTCCCACTGCCCCTCGCTCCTCAGCTGTGAAATTCCGTCACTTCCTCAGCAGCGCTGCACAGTAACACCTGGGCGGGGGAGACGGACGGACGGAACACATGGGCTTGGAGGGAGCCCCTCCTACAGCTGTGCAAACACCCACTGACCAGCTGGGAAACATTGGGCACTGCTGGAAACTCTGAAAAGGGCTCCCCTACTTTTGCTTCTTCTCAGGCAGCCCCTCGGAGTCGAGGATGACTTGCCTCCACACTAATATGAGTTCTCTGGTGACTGATGAACCCTATGCATCGCTACCTCTGGTGTCCCCCAAGGCCCCCTCCTATTTCTCATCGACATGTTGCCCCTTGGCGACATCATCCGAAAACACGGAGTCAGTTTCCACATGTACACCCAGCTCTACCTCACTACCACTTCCCTCAACCCCTCCACAGTCTCTCAATTGTCAGATTGTTTGTCCGACATTCAGTACTGAATGAGCAGAAATGTTCTCCACTTGAATATTGGGAAGGCCGAAGCCATTGTCTTTGATCCCCACCACAAACTGCGTTCCCTAGCCACCGACCTCATCCCTCTCCCTAGCATCAATCTGAGGGAGAACCGGACTGTTCACAACTTTGGTGTTATATTTGACCCTGAAATGAGCTGTCGGCCGCATATCCGCAGCATAACTAGGATCATCTTTTCCACCTCTGGAACATCAACCGTCTCCGCCCATTGCCTCAGCTCATCCGCTGCTGAAACCCTCAACCATGCCTTTGTTACCTCCAGACTTGACTATTCCAACGCTCTCCTGGCCAGCCTCCCACATTCTAACCTACGTAAACTAGAGCTGATCCAAAACTCGGCAGCCCGTGTCCTAACTCGCACCAAGTCCCGCTCACCCATCACCCCTGTGCTCGCTGACCTACATTGGCTCCCGATTAAGCAAGGCCTCAATTTCTGCCTTCACGAAGGAAGACACAAATAACCTTCCGGAAATACTAGGGGACCGAGGGTCGAGTGAGAAGGAGGAACTGAAGGAAATCCTTATTAGGCGGGAAATTGTGTTTGGGAAATTGATGGGACAGAAGGCTGATAAATCCCCAGGGCCTGATAGTCTGCATCCCAGAGTACTTAAGGGAAGTGGCCCTAGAAATAGTGGATGCATTGGTGATCATTTTCCAACAGTCTATCGACTCTGGATCAGTTCCTATGGGCTGGAGGGTAGCTAATGTAACACCATTTTTTAAGAAAGGAGAGAGAGAGAGAAAACAGGTAATTATAGACCGGTTAGCCTGACATCAGTCGTGGGGAAAATATTGGAATCAATTATTAAAGATGAAATAGCAGCGCATTTGGAAAGCAGTGACAGGATAGGTCCAAGTCAGCACGTATTTATGAAGGGGAAATCATGCTTGACAAATCTTCTGGAATTTTTTGAGGATGTAACTAGTAGAGTGGACAAGGGAGAACCAGTGGATGTGGTGTATTTGGACTTTCAAAAGGCTTTTGACAAGGACCCACACAAGAGATTGGTGTGCAAAATTAAAGCACATGTTACTGGAGGTAATGTACTGACATGGATAGAGAACTGGTTGGCAGACAGGAAGCAGAGAATCGGGATAAATGGGTCCTTTTCAGAATGGCAGACAGTGACTAGTGGGGTGCCGCAGGGCTCAGTGTTGGTACCCCAGCTATTTACAATATACATCAATGATTTAGATGAAGGAATTGAGTGTAATATCTCCAAGTTTGCAGATGACACTAAGCTGGGTGGCAGTGTGAGCTGTGAGGGGGACGTTAAGAGGCTGCAGGGTGACTTGGACAGGTTAGGTGAGTGGGCAAATGCATGGTAGATGCAGTCTGATGTGGATAAATGTGAGGTTATCCACTTTAGGGCCAAAAACATGAAGGCAGAATATTATCTGAATGGCGGCAGATTAGGAAAAGGGGAGGTGCAACGAGACCTCGGTGTCATGCTACATCAGTCATTGAAAGTTGGCATGCAGGTACAGCAGGCGGTGAAGAAGGCAAATGGTATGTTGGCCTTCATAGCTGGGGGATTTGAGTATAGGAGCAGGGAGGTCTTACTGCAGTTGTACAGGGCCTTGGTGAGGCCTCACCTGGAATATTGTGTTCAGTTTTGGTCTCCTGATATGAGGAAGGACGTTCTGGCTATTGAGGGAGTGCAGCGAAGATTCACCAGACTGATTCCTGGGATGGCAGGACTGACATATAAGGAGAGACTGGATCAACTGGGTCTGTATTCACTGGAGTTGAGAAGAATGAGAGGGGATCTCATAGAAACATATAAAATTCTGACGGGACATAGAAACATAGAAACATAGAAAATAGGTGCAGGAGCAGGCCATTCAGCCCTTCTAGCCTGCACCGCCATTCAATGAGTTCATGGCTGAACATGAAACTTCAGTACCCCCTTCCTGCTTTCTCGCCATAACCCTTGATCCCCCGAGTAGTAAGGACTTCATCTAACTCCCTTTTGAATATATTTAGTGAATTGGCCTCAACTACTTTCTGTGGTAGAGAATTCCACAGGTTCACCACTCTCTGGGTGAAGAAGTTTCTCCTCATCTCGGTCCTAAATGGCTTACCCCTTATCCTCAGACTGTGACCCCTGGTTATGGACTTCCCCAACATTGGGAACATTCTTTCTGCATCTAACCTGTCTAAACCCGTCAGAATTTTAAACGTTTCTATGAGGTCCCCTCTCATTCTTCTGAACTCCAGTGAATACAAGCCCAATTGATCCAATCTTTCTTGATAGGTCAGTCCCGCCATCCCGGGAATCAGTCTGGTGAACCTTCGCTGCACTCCCTCAATAGCAAGAATGTCCTTCCTCAAGTTAGGAGACCAAAACTGTACACAATACTCCAGGTGTGGCCTCACCAAGGCCCTGTACAACTGTAGCAACACCTCCCTGCCCCTGTATTCAAATCCCCTCGCTATGAAGGCCAACATGCCATTTGCTTTCTTAACCGCCTGCTGTACCTGCATGCCAACCTTCAATGACTGATGTACCATGACACCCAGGTCTCGTTGCACCTTCCCTTTTCCTAATCTGTCACCATTCAGATAATAGTCTGTCTCTCTGTTTTTACCACCAAAGTGGATAACCTCACATTTATCCACATTATACTTCATCTGCCATGCATTTGCCCACTCACCTAACCTATCCAAGTCACTCTGCAGCCTAATAGCATCCTCCTCGCAGCTCACACTGCCACCCAACTTAGTATCATCCGCAAATTTGGAGATACTGCATTTAATCCCCTCGTCTAAATCATTAATGTACAATGTAAACAGCTGGGGCCCCAGCACAGAACCTTGCGGCACTCCACTAGTCACTGCCTGCCATTCTGAAAAGTACCCGTTTACTCCTACTCTTTGCTTCCTGTCTGACAACCAGTTCTCAATCCACGTCAGCACACTACCCCCAATCCCATGTGCTTTAACTTTGCACATTAATCTCTTGTGTGGGACCTTGTCGAAAGCCTTCTGAAAGTCCAAATATACCACATCAACTGGTTCTCCTTTGTCCACTTTACTGGAAACATCCTCAAAAAATTCCAGAAGATTTGTCAAGCATGATTTCCCTTTCACAAATCCATGCTGACTTGGACCTATCATGTCACCATTTTCCAGATGCACTGCTATGACATCCTTAATAATTGATTCCATCATTTTACCCACTACTGAGGTCAGGCTGACCGGTCTATAATTCCCTGTTTTCTCTCTCCCTCCTTTTTTAAAAAGTGGGGTTACATTGGCTACCCTCCACTCCATAGGAACTGATCCAGAGTCAATGGAATGTTGGAAAATGACTGTCAATGCATCCGCTATTTCCAAGGCCACCTCCTTAAGTACTCTAGGATGCAGGCCATCAGGCCCTGGGGATTTATCTGCCTTCAATCCCATCAATTTCCCCAACACAATTTCCCGACTAATAAAGATTTCCCTCAGTTCCTCTTCCTTACTAGACCCTCTGACCCCTTTTATATCCGGAAGGTTGTTTGTATCCTCCTTAGTGAATACCGAACCAAAGTACTTGTTCAATTGATCCGCCATTTCTTTGCTCCCCGTTATGACTTCCCCTGATTCTGACTGCAGGGGACCTACGTTTGTCTTCACCAACCTTTTTCTCTTTACATACCTATAGAAACTTTTGCAATCCGCCTTAATGTTCCCTGCAAGCTTCTTCTCATACTCCATTTTCCCTGTCCTAATCAAACCCTTTGTCCTCCTCTGCTGAGTTCTAAATTTCTCCCAGTCCCCAGGTTCGCTGCTATTTCTGGCCAATTTGTATGCCACTTCCTTGGCTTTAATACTATCCCTGATTTCCCTAGATAGCCACGGTTGAGCCACCTTCCCCTGGACTGGACAGGTTAAATGCAGGGAGAATGTTCCCGATGTTGGAGAAGTCCAGAACCAGAGGACACAGTCTAAGGATAAGGGGTAAGCCATTTAAGACTGAGATGAGGAGAAACTTCTTCACTCAGAGAGTTGTTAACCTGTGGAATTCTTTACCACAGAAAGTTGTTGATGCCAGTTCATTGGATATATTCAAGAGGGAGTTAGATATGGCCCTTACAGCTAAAGGGATCAAGGGATATGGAGAGAAAGCAGGAAAGGGGTACTGAGGGAATGATCAGCCATGATCTTATTGAATGGTGGTGCAGGCTCGAAGGGCCAAATGGCCTACTCCTGCACCTATTTTCTATGTTTCTATTTCAAAATTCTCATCCTTATTTACAAATCCATGTTCTCGCCCTTCCCTATCTCGGTAATCTCGTCCATGTCTCTGAGCCATATAGGAGAGAGGGGTGGTATCACCACTGCTGTGTAGACCGTGAGCTTGGTGCTGGGTTTGAGATCCTGGTCATCAAACGCTCTCTTCCTCAGGCGGCCGAAGGCTGCACTGGCGCACTGAAGGCAGTGTTGGATTTTGGATGGGAAGTTGTCCCAGGTCTCATCATGGATCTTGATAATCGGTGGGCAGGTTGGTAGAGGACCTTTGTCTACTGCTTAGGGAACAGCAGCTGACCGAAGATCGCAGGTTCAATACTGGATTCACTGATCTCGCTTAAGGTGTCGGGGGAAGTGGGGGGTGGGGGGTGGCTACAATTTGCCTCAGTGCCCCCTGCGTCAGGGAAGAGCAAAATCCGTCAGAGGCCCTGGTTTGATTCAGTGGGCAGCACTCTCGCTTCTGAGTCAGAAGCTTGTGGGTTCGAGTCCCACTCCAGGGTCTTGAGCACAACAAATCTAGGCCGACACTCCCGGTGCAGTGCTGAGGGAGTGCCGCACTGTCGGAGGTGCCGTCTTTCGGATGAGACGTTAAATATTGAGAAGACCGAAGCCATTGTCTTTGCTCCCCGCCACAAACTCCGTTCCCTAGCCACCGAGTCCATCACTCTCCCTGGTAACTGTCCGAGGGCGAACCACACCATCTATCGATCCCGAGGCACTGCTGGAAGACCGAGAATCTTAATACACCAAAGGAAAGTCCCAGCCATTTTCTTTATTAAGGGATACGGTGATAGTACGGGAAAGTGGAGTTGAGGTCGAAGGTCAGCCATGATCTCATTGAATGGTGGAGCAGGCTCGAGGGGCCGAATGGCCGACTCCTGCTCCTCATTCTTCTGTTGTTATGTTCTTTAGTTACTTTCAATATAATTTGAAATCGTTACTCATATTGAGTAAATAAGGAGAAATTGTTTCCAGTGGCAGGAGGATCAGTAACCAGAGGACACAGGTTTAAGATAATTTGCAAAAGAACCAGAAGTGGAGATGGGGAGAATGTGTTTACGCAGCGAGTTGCTGTGATTGGGAGCAGATTCAAGAGTAACTTTTAAATGGGAATTTGAATGAATATGCAATCGAGAAGCTCGACACCATCCGGGACAAAGCAGCCCGCTTGATTGGCCCCCCATCCACCACCTTCAACATTCACTCCCTCCACCACCGGCGCCCCCTGGCTGCAGTGTGCACCATCTACAAGATGCACTGCAGCAACTCGCCAAGGCTTCTTCGGCAGCACCTCCCAAACCCGTGACCTCTACCCCCTAGAAGGACAAGGGCAGCAGGCGCATGGGAACACCACCATCTCCACGTTCCCCTCCCAGTCACACACCATCCCGACTTGGAAATATATCGGCCGTTCCTTCATCGTCGCTGGGTCACAATCCAGGAACTCCCTCCCGAACAGCACTGTGGGAGCACTTTCACCGCACGGGACTGCAGCGGTTCAAGGCGGCAGCTCACCACCACCTTCTCAAGGGGCAATGAGGGATGGGCAATAAATGCCGGCCTTGCCAGCGACGCCCACATCCCAGGAACAAGTAAAAAAAAAGCTCCTTCAAAGCTTGTCAGCACCGTGCCCTATCCCGCACCAAGTCCCGCTCGCCCGTCAGCCCGACCTGCCCAAATTGAACATCTTTCCCGTCCTGTCCATGACCCGCCAATTCCTCACCCCTCCCTGTGCCTCTCCCAAACCCTACGACACCCCCCCGCTTCTCACCCCAACTCCCTCCGTACCTCTCACTTCAGCCTCATGTGCACCCCTCCCCCTGCCCCCCATCGATTAACACCCCCCCCCCACCACCACCACCGACGGCCGTGCCTTAAGCTGCCAAGGCCCCACTCTCTCTGGAACTGCAAAACACCAGGCTGCAGAAATGTAATTCTTCAGCGTCTGTTGTGTGAGATCGAACAAGCCTCACTGAGGTGAAACAAAGTGCAGTCTCTGCCACCCTCTTGTGGCCGCCACACACCATTACAACTGGCCGGTTCCTCCCTCTTTATTCACCCCGTGGCAGGTTGCAGCTGAAGATTACACTTCTGGTTTCCAAGGGCTTGTTTGGACTGTGCTGATTTTTTAACTCACGTTCTAAAAGAAATTTTTCTTATGCAATTTTCTGTTCTTGCCTCAATCCTCCATTTCTGCCCTCTTGACCAGCCCCTACTCCCTTTGCTCCACCATTGCCTGGGCCCCAAGCTCTGGAACTCCTTCCCTAAACCTCCCCGCCTCTCGCTTCTCCTTTAAGATGCTTCTTAAAACCTACCTCTTTGACCAAGCCTTTGGTGACCTGCCTTATAGCTGTGAGTCAGCCAGGGGTCACAGTCTGAGGGTAAGGGGTAAGCCATTTAGGACCGAGATGAGGAGAAACTTCTTCACTCAGAGAGTTGTGAACCTGTGGAATTCTCTCCCACAGAAAGTTGTTGAGGCCAGTTCATTGGATATATTCAAAAGGGAGTTAGATGTGGCCCTTACGGCTAAAGGGATCAAGGGGTATGGAGAGAAAGCAGGAATGGGGTACTGAAGTTGCATGATCAGCCATGATCATATTGAATGGTGGTGCAGGCTCGAAGGGCCGAATGGCCTGCTCCTGCACCACTTTTCTATGTTTCTTTGTTTCTATGTGGGCAGCACCCTCGCTTCTGAAATCAGAAGGTCGTGGGTTCAAATCCCACCCCAGAGACTTGAACACAAAAATCCAGGCTGACACTCCCAGTGCAGTGCTGAGGGAGGGCCGCACTGTCGGAGGTGCCGTCTTTCAGCCGAGATGTTAAACCGAGGCCCCGTCTGCTCTCTCAGGATCCCACGGCACTATTTCGAAGAAGAGCAGAGGAGTTCTCCCCGGTGTCCTGGGGCCAATATTTATTCCTCGATTCAGCATCTCATCTGCAAGACGGCACCTCCGACAGTGCGGCGCTCCCTCAGCACTGCGCTGGGAGTGTCAGCCTAGATGAGGCGCTCAAGTCTCCAGTGTGCGAGTGTGTCTGTAGGTGGAGGTCAGGAGAAGGCAGGGTGGGCTTGAATTTACTGACCCGAGGTGCTCAGCGCCCGCCCGGATATGCTTCCTCCACTTGGGGCAGTCTTGGGCCAGGGAGCTCACTGTCAAACTGACCAACACTTACCGCCTCGGCCAACAGAGGGAGAATTGGTCACTTCGGAACTGTATTGCAGCCTGATTGGCAGGATAGACACACCCCTGTCAGTGTCCTCGATTAGGCTGACATCCCCAGCATCGAAGCACTGACCACACTCGACCAGCTCCGTTGGGCGGGCCACATTGTCCGCATGTCCCGACACGAGACTCCCAGAGCAAGCGCTCTACTCGGAACTCCTACACGGCAAGCGAGCCAAAGGTGGGCAGAGGAAACGTTACAAGGGACACCCTCAAAGCCTCCCTGATAAAGTGCGACATCCCCACCGACACCTGGGAGCCAAAGACCAGTCCGCCCTAAGTGGAGGAAGTGCATCCGGGAGGGCGCTGAGCACCTCGAGTCTCGTCGCCGAGAGCGTGCAGAAAACAAGCGCAGGCAGCGGAAGGAGCGTGCGGCAAACCAGTCCCACCCTCCCGTCCCTCCAACCAACGTCTGCCCCGCCCGTGACAGAGACTGTAGGTCCCGCATGGGTCTCATCCGTCACCTTCGAACTCATGTTCGTGTGAAAGCGAGTCATCCTCGACTCCGAGGGACTGCCAAAGAAGGAGAGGTGAATAGCGCAGCATGAGTCAGTGCCCCGGAGGAGAGGGATAGAATCACAGAACGGTTACAGCACGGAAGGTTACAGTGCCGGCTCTCTGCAAGAGCACCTCAGCCAGTCCCACTCCCCCCCCCGCCCTTTCCCCGTAGCCCTGCAAATTTTTTTCCTTCAGCCACTTATCCAACTCCCTTTTGAAAGCCGCGATTGAGTCTGACTCCACCGCCCTCCCAGGCAGCGCATCCCAGATCCCAACCACTCGCTGCGTGAAAGAGTTTTCCCTCGCGGAGAAATACGGAAGGCAGAGTGAGGATGTCAGGCGGAGGGTGCTGAGATTCTGGGGCTATATTAAGAACGGGTGCAGGAGGCCACGAACTGCTGGCTCTGCTCAGCAGTCCGTTCCGATCAGCACGGGCCACCCAACACCAAATTAATCCTCCCGTCGCTATTAATAGTGCTCGCAGCATCGAATAACATCGCCCGCCCGCTGCTCCACACTGCCTTAGTAAGGGACTGTCCTCTCCCACACAAACACTCCTTCCAAACCGCACTCCTCCACTTCCTCCCTCCCACACCCCTTCCTCTTCCAAGCTGATTCCTTTTCCTTCTTTCCCTCGCTCTCTTCTCTTGCTGTCAGCCGTGGCTCAGTGGGCAGCACCCTCAGCCTCTGGGTCAGGAGGTTGTGGGTTCGAGTCCCACTCCAGAGACTCCCAGGGCAGTGCTGAGGGAGCGCCGCACTGTCGGAGGGGCTGTCTTTCGGATGAGACGTTAAACCGAGGCCCCGTCTGCTCTCTCAGGTGGACGTAAAAGATCCCACGGCACTATTTCAAAGAAGAGCAGGGGGAGTTATCCCCGGTGTCCTGGGGCCAATATTTACCCCTCAACCAACATCACAAAAACAGATTATCTGGGTCATTATCACATTGCTGTGTGTGGGAGCTTGCTGTGCGCAAATTGGCTGCCGCGTTTCCCACATTACAGCAGTGACTGCATCCAAAAGTACTTCATTGGCTGTAAAGCGCTTTGAGACGTCCAGTGGTCGAGAAAGGGTCCTTCATTTTCTTCCGCAGCTCCAGTTCCTGCAGTGGTCCAGATCTGGAATATTCCCAACCGCGCTATAAAAGCCCCCTCACCGACGACCATGTATCCACCATTACCGATTCGCCGGGGATCGCCAGCCCTCGCTGAGTCCGAGTTACACGGCAAAAGATCACCGGGCCGGGCCGGGGATACCATCCGACCAATCACACTCTTCATCTCTGTCCCCTGGGCGGAGGGGGAGGGTCTCAGAGTGACACCGATCGTTCCCACCTCGCCGATTGTACCGTCATCCCGCCCCCTGTAACCCCCTCATCCTGTCACCCCCCATCACCCCCCGACCCTGTCACCCACCCCCCATCACCCCCCGACCCCGTCACCCCCCCACCCATCACCCCCCCCACCCATCACCCACCCCCCCGTCACCCCCCCGACCCTGTCACCCCCCGACCCCGTCACCCCCCCACCCATCACCCCCCTGACCCCGTCACCCCCCTGACCCCGTCACCCCCCCCGACCCCGTCACCCCCCCACCCATCACCCCCCTGACCCCGTCACCCCCCTGACCCCGTCACCCCCCCCGACCCCGTCACCCCCCCACCCATCACCTCCCCGACCCCATCACCCCCCCGACCCCGTCACCCCCCCAACCCCATCACCCCCCCAACCCCATCACCCCCCTGACCCCGTCACCCCCCCCCAACCCCGTCACCCCCCGACCCCATCACCCCCGACCCCGTCACCCCCCCGACCCCGTCACCCCCGACCCCATCACCTCCCGACCCCGTCACCCCCGACCCCGTCACCCCCCGACCCTGTCAACCCCGACCCCATCGCCCCCCGACCCTGTCACCCCTGACCCCGTCACCCCCCCGACCCCATCACCTCCCCGACCCCATCACCTCCCCGACCCCATCACCCGCCGACCCCGTTACCCCCGACCCCATCACCCCCGACACCGTCACCCCCGACCCCATCACCGCCCGACCCCGTCACCCCCCATCACCCCGACCCCTGTAACCCCCTCATCCTGTCACCCCCCCCGGCCCCATCACCCCCCCCGACCCCGTCATCCCCACCCAACCCCGTCACCCCCGACCCCGTCACCCCCGACCCCGTCACCCCCCGACCCCGTCACCCCATGACCCCGTCACCCCCGACCCCGTCACCCCCCCGACCCCGTCACCCCCGACACCGTTACCCCCGACCCCGTCACCCCCGACCCCGTCATCCCCCCCAACCCCATCACCCCCGACCCCGTCACCCCCCCGTCACCCCGCCCCCTGTAACCCCCCCGTCAACTCCCGACCCCGTCACCCCCCCCGACCCCGTCACCCCCCGACCCCGTCATCCCCCCATCACCCTCCACCCGTCACCCCCCGACCCAGTCATCCCCCGACCCTGTCACCCCCCCGACCCCCTCACACCCGTCACCCCCACACCACTTCCCCCACCCCCTCTATCCAGAGCTGCCACATGCTTCCTTGCTGGGAAAGGAGTGGTGCCTGGGTCAGGGAGGCAGGGTGGGGGGGGGGGAGGGGTGGGAGCCTGATGGCTACCGAGCAACCATGTGCGGTTTTCGGATAAGACCAACAACCACTTGCATTTCTTTGGCGCCTTTATCGAGTGAAACGTCCCAAGCCGCTTCACAGGAGCGGTATCAGTCACAAATTCCACACCGAGCCACATAAGGGGATATGAGGAGAGGCGGCCAAAAGCTCGGTCAAAGAGGTAGGTTTTAAGGAGGTCGCGAGGCATAGAGGTTTAGGGAGGGAGTTCCAGAGCTTGGGGCCCAGGCAACAGAAGGCACGGCCACCGATGGTGGAGCGATTATAATCAGGGATGCTCAAGGGGGCAGAATTAGAGGAGCGCAGACATCTCGGGGGGTGGGGGGGCTGGAGGAGATAGGGAGCGGCGAGGGCCATGGAAGGATTTTAAAATCGAGGGGTTAGCCAGATGCTCTGTACAGCTGTCTAGACTTACCCTCCGTAAACTAGAGGTGATCCAAAACTCGGCAGCCCATAGCCTAACCCACACCAAGTCCCGCTCACCCATCACCCCCTGTGCTCGCTGACCTACATTGGCTCCCAGTTAAGCAACGCCTCGATTTCAAAATTCTCATCCTTGTTTTCAAATCCCTCCGTGGCCCTCGCCCCTCCCTATCTCTGTAATCTCCTCCAGCCCCACAACCCCCCCCGCCCCGAGATGTCTGCGCTCCTCTAATTCTGCCCTCTTGAGCATCCCTGATTATAATCGCTCAACCATCGGTGGCCGTGCCTTCTGTTGCCTGGGCCCCAAGCTCTGGAACTCCCTCCCTAAACCACTCCGCCTCTCTACCTCTCTTTCCTCCTTTAAGTCGCTCCTTAAAACCTACCTCTTTGACCAAGCTTTTGGTCACCTGCCCTAATTTCTCCTTATGTAGCTCGGTGTCAAAGTTATTTGTTTTGTCTTATAACGTTCCTGTGAAGCGCCTTGGGACATTTCATAGAAACATAGAAAATAGATGCAGGAGTAGGCCATTCGGCCCTTCGAGCCTGCACCGCCATTCAATAAGATCATGGCTGATCATTCACCTCAGTACCCCTTTCCTGCTTTCTCTCCATACCCCTTGATCCCTTTAACCGTAAGGGCCACATCTAACTCCCTCTTGAATATATCCAACGAACTGGCATCAACAACTTTCTGCGGTAGAGAATTCCACAGGTTCACAATTCTCTGAGTGAACAAGTTTCTCCTCATCTCGGTCCTAAATGGCTTCCCTCTTATCCTTAGACTGTGACCCCTGGTTCTGGACATCCCCAACATCGGGAACATTCTTCCTGCATCTAACCTGTCCCGTCCCGGCGGAATTTTATATGTTTCTATGAGATCCCCTCTCATCCTTCTAAACTCCAGTGAATACAGGCCCAGTCGATCCAGTCTCTCCTCATTTGTCAGTCCTACACTAAAGGCTCTATATAAATACAAGATGCTGTTGTTGTTACACCTGCCGCATGGCCAAGTGAGGGAGGCATGGGAGGATCCCACCGCACCTGTGACCCTCAGAAGATACGAAGGGCGGGCTGGAGCAAAAAGGGCGCGACCTGGGGGGGGAAGCAGAATAAATACTGAGTCCGCAACCAGAACAAGAGAGAGAATTTGCATCGCTCCCCCGTTTTAATAATTTGTCGGAGGAATTCATATTCAGAATGTGAAGCAACCTCCAAATGGACAGTGTGGGGCTGTGACACGGGTTAATAAAACAAAATGAGCATCTGTTAAAATAAATATCGACATGAGAAGAGCAGAGAAAAAAACCGTGTGAATTTAACCGTTTTATTTCCCGAGTCTCACCGGGGGCGGCGGAAGATTCCGAGACTCGACGCGGGTTGGATGGGGAAGAACGGCTCAAGAGAACTATTCCCCAATGAGACGGGTTACAGCGGAATCCGATCGCTGAGACGGTGGCGGGACACAAGAGGGAGAGAGAAGGGAGGGGGGGGGCGCCGGACTAGCACCGGCATAACCGGCCGACCCCTTCCCCCCCGGAGGTTAGCCCCTTCCCGTGGACCCGCTCTCCGGTATTTTCCATTCGATCCCGGGGTGGGGCCGCGCTGTTGTTGCCCGTCCCGGAGAAGGCGGGTGGCCACAACTTGAGGCTCGCGAGGCCGCTGGGCGGTGGGTGGGGGGGTGGTGGGGGGGGTGAAGTGTCGGGCAGGCTTGGCCCAGGGAAAGTGGTGGAGGAGGGGAACGGGGGAGAAGAGGGTGAAGGTGAGGTAGGTGATGGAGGAGGGGAATGGGGGAGGGCGGGGAAGAGAGGGGGAGGGTGAGGTGCAGGGGAGGGGAATGAGGAGGGGAGGGGAGGTAGGTGAGGTGGAGGGGTGGGTGAGGGGAGGGGAGAGTGAGGGGAGAGGAGGGGAGGGGAGGTAGGTGAGGAGAGGGGAGGTGGAGGGGAATGAGGAAGGGAGGGTGAGGGGAGGGGAATGAGGAGGGGAGGTAGGTGAGGGGAGGGGAGGTGGAGGGGTGGGTGAAGGGAGGGGAATGAGGAGGGATGGGTGAGGGGAGGGGAATGAGGAGGGGAGGGGAGGGTGAGGGGAGGAGGGGAGGGGAATGAGGAGGTGAGGATGAGGGGAGAGGATGGGAGGAGTGGGGAGGTAGGTGAGGAGAGGGGAGGTGGAGGGGAATGAGGAGGGGAGGGTGAGGGGAGGGGAATGAGGAGGGGAGAGGAGGGGAGGTAGGTGAGGGGAGGGGAGGTGGAGGGGTGGGTGAAGGGAGGGGAATGAGGAGGGATGGGTGAGGGGAGGGGAATGAGGAGGGGAGGGGAGGGGAGGGTGAGGGGAGGAGGGGAGGGGAATGAGGAGGTGAGGATGAGGGGAGGGGAGGTGGAGGGGAATGAGGAGGGGAGGGTGAGGGGAGGGGAGGTGGAGGGGAAAGTGAGGGGATGAGGGGAGGGGAATGAGGAGGTGAGGGGTGAGTTAGGAAGGGGGAGGCCGAAGGTCATTGTCGGCAAATCAGTGGCCCCTCCCGTGCAATGGATTCCGGGCCATGCCGAGGGGAGAGTTTCGAGGGAGGGGGCGATGAGAATAAAAAAACGCGCAGCATGTTGTAAGTGAGCATAAAGCGTTCCAGGCAGAGATGTGCAGTGTCTTCTGTCTGTGGGCGTGTATAGCCCGTCTCTCTGACACTCGCACCGCACGCTGACAATCTAGTGCTCCGGCTGATCGAAGATGTTGGCGATGGATCTGAAAGACAGAAGATCGTGAAACGAAATCCTCCGCGAGCGGAATCGGCCAAAGCAGGAACCCCGGCGTCCCGCCAACCAGAAACCGCGATACACTCCCGGCATGAAAACACGCCTCAGGAAAGCACAGACCCCGCCATGTGCACACTCCCCATCCCATCGCCCTCGCCCCTCCCTATCGCTGGAACCTCCTCCAGCTACGCCCCCCCCCCGCCCCCCACCACTGAGATCTGCGCTCCTCCAATTCTGGCCTCTTGCCCATCTCCAATTATAATCGCTCCACCATCGGTGGCCGTGCCTTCAGCTGCCTGGGCCCCAAGCTCTGGAACTCCCTCCCTAAAACCTCTCCGCCTCCCTTTCCACCTGCAAGACGCTCCTTAAAACCTGCCTCTTTGACCAAGCATCTGCTCCAATATATGGCTCGGTGTTGAAGTTTGTTTGATAATCGCTTGCCTTGCGGTTAATATCTTAAAGGCGCTATATAAATGCAAGTTGTAGTTGTTGGTTTCAGGAGCGTCTTAAAATCGGCGAGTGAGGCGCAGAGGTTTAGGGGGGGTGTCCCAGAGCTTGGGGCCCAGGCAGCTGAATTTGATTTGGGTCTTGCAGCTGAGACCAGAGAATAACTATGACGTTGGTAAACTCATTAACCCGACAATTATCCCTGTACCCTGTATTACTTTCCCCCAGACATTCAAATTATTTGAAAAAGTGCCGGTTTTGCAGAATACGAGCTGACAGACAGTTTTACTCACTGGTATATTGTTGATGAGAATTCATCTACGTAACTCCCTGAAAATAAGAAAAAAGACACAGGTTCAGTTTCTCTCTGGACCGGGATTGAGGAGGAACCGATGTCACCGACTGGACATAGAAACATAGAAAATAGGTGCAGGAGTAGGCCATTCGGCCCTTCTAGCCTGCACCGCCATTCAATGAGTTCGTGGCTGAACATGAAACTTCAGTACCCACTTCCTGCTTTCTCACCATACCCCTTGATCCCCCGAGTAGTAAGGACTTCATCTAACTCCCTTTTGAATATATTTAGTGAATTGGCCTCAACTACTTTCTGTGGTAGAGAATTCCACAGGTTCACCACTCTCTGGGTGAAGAAGTTTCTCCTCATCTCGGTCCTAAATGGCTTACCCCTTATCCTCAGACTGTGACCCCTGATTCTGGACTTCCCCAACATTGGGAACATTCTTCCTGCATCTAACCTGTCTAAACCCGTCAGAATTTTAAACGTTTCTATGAGGTCCCCTCTCATTCTTCTGAACTCCAGTGAATACAAGCCCAGTTGATCCAGTCTTTCTTGATAGGTCAGTCCCACCATCCCGGGAATCAGTCTGGTGAATCTTCACTGCACTCCCTCAATAGCAAGAATGTCCTTCCTCAAGTTAGGAGACCAAAACTGTACACAATACTCCAGGTGTGGCCTCACCAAGGCCCTGTACAACTGTAGCAACACCTCCCTGCCCCTGTACTCAAATCCCCTCGCTATGAAGGCCAACATGCCATTTGCTTTCTTAACCGCCTGCTGTACCTGCATGCCAACCTTCAATGACTGATGTACCATGACACCCAGGTCTCGTTGCACCTTCCCTTTTCCTAATCTGTCACCATTCAGATAATAGTCTGTCTCTCTGTTTTTACCACCAAAGTGGATAACCTCACATTTATCCACATTATACTTCATCTGCCATGCATTTGCCCACTCACCTAACCTATCCAAGTCACTCTGCAGCCTCATAGCATCCTCCTCGCAGCTCACACTGCCACCCAACTTAGTGTCATCCGCAAATTTGGAGATACTACATTTAATCCCCTCGTCTAAATCATTAATGTACAATGTAAACAGCTGGGGCCCCAGCACAGAACCTTGCAGTACCCCACTAGTCACTGCCTGCCATTCTGAAAAGTACCCATTTACTCCTACTCTTTGCTTCCTGTCTGACAACCAGTTCTCAATCCACGTCAGCACACTACCCCCAATCCCATGTGCTTTAACTTTGTCCAGTTACACAGTGAGTGACCCTTACCCTGCTGGATAAACAGGAACTCTATCCAGTTACACAGTGAGTGACCCTTACCCTGCTGGATAAACAGGAACTCTATCCAGTTACACAGTGAGTGACCCTTACCCTGCTGGATAAACAGGAACTCTATCCAGTTACACAGTGAGTGACCTCTTACCCTGCTGGATAAACAGGAGCTCTGTCCAGTTATACAGTGAGTGACCCTTACCCTGCTGGATAAACAGGGACTCTGTCCAGTTACACAGTGAGTGACCCTTACCCTGCTGTATAAACAGGGACTCTGTCCCATTATACAGTGAGTGACCCTTACCCTGCTGGATAAACAGGGACTCTGTCCAGTTACACAGTGAGTGACCCTGACCCTGCTGGATAAACAGGGACTCTGTCCCATTATACAGTGAGTGACCCTTACCCTGCTGGATAAACAGGAACTCTGTCCCGTTACACAGTGAGTGACCCTTACCCTGCTGGATAAACAGGGACTCTGTCCAGTTACACAGTGAGTGACCCTTACCCTGCTGGATAAACAGGGACTCTGTCCAGTTACACAGTGACCCTTCCCCGACTGACACTTTGGGGAAGAAATTCAACCGCTTCTCATTTGGGGCGGTAACCCGGGCCGAGCGGTAATTTTAGCACCTTGAAAATAGTTGGCACCCTCCGCCCAGAAATTCAGCTGTTGCACACCAGAACTGGGGGCGGATGGGGGGGGGTGCTAACGGAAATGCCGGCGCTAAATTTAACCGAACCATTCCGCACGCACCGAACTCCCATCCCGATCCCGGAAGGCGCGGCATAGTAACACGCCCATTAAAGAACGCTTATCTGTGTCTGCCGCTGAAAACTGGGAGGCTCGTGCACCGTGCTGTGTGTAAACGTTGCACTGACTGTGACCTCCTCATCCCTGGAACCGCCAGTGAACGACTCTGCAATCCTGTACCAGCTGTTTTTCCAGACGCTGTTCTTGGCGGGCGCTCAATGAGGCGACTGCAACGAATTTACCGACCGGGGCACTGACGTCATGATTGAAGCAATCATCAGCAGTCGGACGCTAACGGGTTGTGCCCCTAATTCCAAATTTATTTAATTAACTGAATTTAAATCTCCCAGGTTGCCGCGGTAGGATTTGAACTCACGTCTCCGGATCACTGGTCCGGTAACATACCCGCTGTGTTACCATGGTCCTTCACCTCAGTATTTGAACAATGACGGACAGGTAAAGACCCTCTGGTCCATCGAGCCTGTCCCACACAATTGCGATACCTTGTGTATCACAACACACACACTTTCCACCTCACCCCAAACCATGTGATCTCCTGGGAGAGGCGAAAAAACCCTCTTTTAAAAATTTTAAAAATCCCAAGCCAATTTGGGGGGAAGGAAATCTGGAATACTCCTCGCCGACCCCTCACCCCAAACGATTGAAACTAATCCAGGAAATCACTCTAGCTCTGATAATTCCTTGCAGTGTCTATCTCAATAAAGTCCATTACTTTGGTTCCATTTACAAGTCAACTTTTTATTTCATAGCAGGTCACTGGCTTTAAAAAAATGTGATCCTGGGATGTGGGCGTCGCTGGCAAGGCCGGCATTTATTGCCCATCCCAAATTGCCCCTTGAGATGGTTCTTCTTGAACCGCTGCAGTCCCGTGTGGTGAAGGTGCTCCCACAGTGCTGTTAGGGAGGGAGTTTCAGGATTCTGACCCGGCGACAATGAAGGAACGGCCGATATATTTCCAAGTCAGGATGATGTGTGACTTGGAGGGGAACGTGGAGGTGGTGGTGTTCCCATGCGCCTGTTGCCCTTGTTCTTCTAGGGGGTAGAGGTGGCGGGTTTGGGAGGTGCTGCCGAAGAAGCCTTGGCGAGTTGCTGCAGTGCATCTTGTAGATGGTGCACACTGCAGCCAGGGGGCGCCGGTGGTGGAGGGAGTGAGTGTTGAAGGTGGTGGGTGGGGTGCCGATCAAGCGGGCTGCTTTGTCCTGGATGGTGTCGAGCTTCAGGCAAGTGGAGCGTATTCCATCACACTCCTGACTTGTGCACTTTACCTGGTGAAGTGCGACATTACTACTGACACCTGGGAGACCCTGGCCGCAGACCGCCCGAGGTGGAGAAAGTCCATCCGGGAGGGCGTTGAGCTCTTCGAGTCTCAACACAAAGAGCGTGAAGAGGCCAAGCGCAGGCAGCGGAAGGAACGTACGGCAAACCAGCCCCACCCACCTCTTCCCTCTACGAATGTCTGTCCCACCTGTGACAGGGTCTGTGGCTCTTGTATTGGACTGTCCAGCCATTAAAGAACTCACTTTGGGGGTGGAAGCAAATCCTCCTCGATTCCGAGGGATTGTCTATGATTACTTGTGCCTTGTAGATGGTGGAAGGGCTTTGGGGAGTCAGGAGGTGAGACACTCGTCGCAGAATACCCAGCCTCTGACCCGCCACTTAGAACGATGTCACCTCAGAACACAGTGAGGTTACATTTGCATTGGCACGCTATGATATAAAATGATAGGTACCGAGAGCGAGAGAAGTACAAAGTTTCAAACACTACCTACCTGGTTTGCAAACTGTTTCACATATTACAGGGCAGACGTAACAGAACTGACAATACTGCGGGAATAAAAAAAGGAAAATAAATGTTTAGAAAACAGATTAGGAGCGGTGGGGAAGGTCACTAAATAATACCAGTTAGGATCAGAGGTAACGAGGCAATGAAGGAATCAGTTCTGAGGGATGGGATACATACAGAGAGGATGTTTAAACTGATGGGGGAGACTAGAACTAGAGGGCATAATCTTAGAATAAGGGGCCGCCCATTTAAAACAGAGATGAGGAGAAATTTCTTCTCTCAGAGAGTTGTAAATCTATGGAATTCGCTGCCTCAGAGAGCTGTGGAAGCTGGGACATTGAATAAATTTAAGACAGAAATAAACAGTTTCTTAACTGATAAGGGGATAAGGGGTTATGGGGAGCGGGCGGGGAAGTGGAGCTGAGTCCATGATCAGATCAGCCATGATCTCATTGAATGGTGGAGCAGGCTCGAGGGGCCAATTGGCCCACTCCTGTTCCTATGTCTAATGTTCTTCTGAGAGACTGGAGATAAAGAGATAACGGAGGGATTGGAGGTGAAACACATTGCAACGTTTGGGATGGAGGCAGAAATGTGCGTGGAGGGACTGGAGTCTCTGGGATTGTTCTCCAGAGCAGGTTGAGGGGAGATTTAACAGCGGCTTTCAAAATCACAAAGGGTTCTGATAGATTAAATAAGGAGAATGTGTTTCCATTGGCAGGAGGGTCGGTAACCAAAGGACACAGATTTAAGGTGTTCGGCAAAAGAAGCAGAGGGGAAGATGAGGATAATTTTTTTTAACGCAGCGAGTTGTTGTGATCTGGAAACGCGCTGCCTGACAGGGCGGTGGGAGCAGATTCAAGAGTAACTTTCAAACGGGGAATTGGATAAATACTTGAAGGAGAAAAATTCACAGGGCGGTAGGGAAAGAGCCGGAGGGTGGTGTGTGGGACTACAGGCAACTCTCGATTATCCGGGTCCCTCGGGGATTGGGCTATGCCGGGTAAACGATTTCTCCGTTAGAGCGAGTTGACATTATAAAGTTAAAACGTCAATGAATAAATACTGTGCAATCAGCTACAAACAGTAACAAGGCAGTTAAGTATGGACATAACCAGCATGCATGCAGGTGGCCTCGAGGAGGAGATTGTCTAGCTCCGGGGTTCCGGAGCGCGATGCCTTCCCTGGCCGAAAGGACTCCGATGCCAGCGGCGGCTGCGAGAGACAGTGGCTGCAGCAGTGCACACACACACACACACACACACACAGAATTTTAAATGCTGTTACAACGGTTTCCCGTTGCATCTGTGTGTGGATAATCGAGGGTTGGATAGTTCTTTCAAAGAGCCAGCCCAGGCACGATGGGCCGAATGGCCCCCTCCTGTGGTGTAAGATTAACAATGGAAGCATGGCTACAGCGAAGGATGGGAGACAGAAGGGGACACAGACAGAAAGAATGGAGATACTGGACAGACCCACTGAAGAAATAGAGATGGAAGAAGAGACATACTGAAGGAATACAGATGGAAGGTGTAATGTAGGCACCTGGTGAGGATGCTCACAGGTTGGTAGAGCTGTTGAGTTGGGAGGGGCTTAGCCAGTCACATGATGTTCACAAGACTCAATAAAACCCCAGCCAGTTGGGTTCGGGGGATCCACGATGAGGCAGGTGGTTGTGAGCCCGCTGGATGAACTGGTAACGTGTTGTGTGATTGTTAAACCTTTTGCTAATAAACCAACTAGTTCTTAATAGCACTGTGTTGCCATGAATTCTGAAGCAAAGAACCCACGAAGCAAATACATTACAAAAAAGATGGACACACTGAAGGAATGGAGATGGTGGGAGAGACACACAGAACCCTAACCCTAACACATTGAAGAACCGGAGATCCAATGGACGGATAGAGAGGTAGATTTTCCAGTTGTGTATTTCTGGCGCGGGGACTAGTCCAGCGGGCTATCACGTACATGTAACTCCTGAATGGAGGGAATCCCTGGAGTGCAGGACCGCGGTTTGCCGATACCCTCTGGGTAACGGGCGTTTGCCAGCGTTGCTGCAATGGAAGGCCAGGCGACCGTTCTTACCTTGCAATCTTCACAGTGCTCGCTCTTGTCTCCCTCTTCACAGGGGCACTTCTCACACTCATCGCAGTGCTGTGGGAACAGCAGGAAGAAAGCCGTGTTTAAAAGAAAGCAAGCCTTGCCTTTATATAACACCTTTTACTACTACCCAACGAATCAAAGCGCTTTACAGACAATGAAGTACGTTTGGAGTATAGTCACTGTTGTAATGTAGGAAACGCGGCAGCCAATTTGTGCACAGCAAGCTCCCACAAACAGCACTGTGATAATCTGTTTTTTTGTTATGTTGATTGAGAGATAAATATTGGCCCCAGGACACTGAGGATAACTCCCGTGCTCTTCTTTGAAATAGCACCATGGGCCCATTAACGTGAGAGTGTAGACGGGGCCTCGGTTTAACATCTCATCCGGAAGACGGCACCTCCGACAGTGCAGCGCTCCCTCAGCCTAGATTTTTGTGCTCAAGTCCCTGGAGTGGGACTTGAACCCACAACCTTCTGACTCAGAGTCGAGAGTGCTGCCCACTGAGCCCACGGCTAAGGAACTTCTGGCAAAAGAGAGGCTAAAAAGCACAAAGAAAACCCAAGTTCAAATCCACTGGGGACAGAGGGGAATAAGATCTCTGTTTGTTGGGGGGTATTCTGTTACATAGTGGCTCTTGTATGAAGAGCTCGTTGAATACGTAGTCTTGTGTTGGTTAGAACATTTCACGGCATAAATTCAAACAGCCCGGAATATTTCGTTCCCAACCTTAGTCACCTTGCAACCACATCTCTGCAATGGCTACTGAATCAAACCCAGTTATCTCTATCTGTGCCACTAATTCTTACGTTCTTATGCTCATTCACTTCTGCAACCTGCTTTCAGCATCCTTGCAGAAGGGTCGAGGGCCAGAGGACACACAGATTTAAGGTGATTGGCAAAAGGCGATGAAAGAGAAAGCTTTTTCACGCAGCGAGTGGTTGGGATCTGGAATGCGCTGCCTGAGAGGGTGGTGGAGGCAGACTTAATCTCATCTTTCAAAAGGGAATTGGATAAGTATCTGAAGGGAAAAAAAAATTCAGGGCTACGGGGAAAGTGGGACTAGCAGAGAGCCGTCACGGGCTCGAGGGGCCGAATGGCCTTTCGTGCTGTAACCGTTCTATGATTCTAGGTGTGGGAGCTCACTATCTGACGAGTTGTGCAGCTTATTATTAATACCAGGGTAACAGCTCACTATTGATACAGGTATGAAAGCTCAGTACTGATGATTGAGAGCGAGGTCACTGTAGACATGGGTGCAGGGACTCTATTTAGGCAGGGGTGCCATCACCCCCTGAGCTCGCTGACCTACATTGGCTCCCGGTTAATCAACGCCTCGATTTCAAAATTGTCATCCTTGTTTACAAATCCCTCCATGGCCCTCGCCCCTCCCTATCTCTGTAATCCCCTCCAGCCCCCAACCCCCCAAGATGTCTGCGCTCCTCTAAATTCTGCCCTCTTGAGCATCCCTGATTATAATCGCTCAACCATCGGTGGCCGTGCCTTCTGTTGCCTGGGTCCCAAGCTCTGGAACTCCCTCCCTAAACCTCTCCGCCTCTCTACCTCTCTTTCCTCCTTTAAGATGCTCCTTAAAACCTCCCTCTTTGACCAATGAGCACCTGCGCTAATTTCTACTTATGTGGCTCGGTGTCACATTTTTTTGTCTCATAATTGAAGCACCTTGGAACGTTTTGCTACATTAAAGGCGCTATATAAATACAAGTTGTTGTTGGGTGGTAGGTCAGTATTGTTACAGGTTCGATCTTTCACTCTTATGTCAAGTCCCTGCCTTCAGTTCCTCTAGACTCTGATTCCGTTTGGTGCAAGAAAGAGGGACCCCTTCTGAGTCAGAACATTGATAGGTTAATCAGCACAGCACCATGTCCACAATTAGTTCCTCTAATTCTGCCCTCTTGAGCAGCCCTGATTATAATCGCTCAACCATCAGTGGCCGTGCCTTCTGTTGCCTGGGCCCCAAGCTCTGGAACTCCCTCCCTAAACCTCTCCGCCTCTCTACCTCTCTTTCCTCCTTCAAGACGCTCCTTAAAATCTACCTCCACCTGCCCTAATTTCTTATCTGGCTCGGCGTCAAAATTTTTTGTTGTGTTTTGTAACACTCCTGTGAAGCGCCTTGGGATGTTTTACTGTGTTAAGGGCGCTATATAAATGCAAGTTAATCTACCTAAATCTACAGGCGAGATTTTCGACATACCGCCTGGGTGTAAGTCGACTGCTGCAGGGAACATAAGAACATAAGAAATAGGAGCAGGAGTAGGCCATACGGCCCCTCGAGCCTGCTCCGCCATTTAATCCGATCATGGCTGATCCGATCATGGACTCAGCTCCACTTCCCTGCCCGCTCCCCAAAACCCCTTAATCCTCGATAAAGTGCAACATCCCCACCGACACCTGGGAGTCCCTGGCCAAAGACCAGTCCGCCCTAAGTGGAGGAAGTGCATCCGGGAGGGCACTGAGCACCTCGAGTCTCGTCGCCGAGAGCGTGCGGAAACCAAGTGCAGGCAGCGGGAAGGAGCGTGCGGCAAACCAGACTCCCCACCCACCCTTTCCCTCAACCACTGTCTGTCCCACCTGTGACAGGGTCTGTGGCTCTCATATTGGACTATTCAGCCACCTAAGGACTCATTTTTAAGAGTGGATGCAAGTCTTCCTCGATTCTGAGGGACTGCCTATGAATGAATGAATCCCTTATCGGTTAAGTGAGCAATGGGCAGTTTGTAGAACAGACTGACCATCCACACTGCTAGCTGTATACCCAGGCGCTCAGTTCGAGAATTGACTCCTGTTTGCGTGTCTGCTATGACCAGCAGACGCGTCTCGCTCCGGTACAGGAATCACGTCCAGCAATAGTCTTCAACACAACTGCCGCGGAGCCTCTCACCTCACAGAAGGCACAGTAGCCGCACAGGGAGCCATCTTTATACTCTTCTTCATCCTCCTCATCTGCCAAGGGAAACAAGGGAAAAGGTTAACAGAAAAGGGAAAGAATTTTACAAGTCTTAATGTTCCCGCCATTCGCGATGGCATTTATATAGCGCCTTTCACAACCTCAGGACCGCCCTCACAGCGCTTCACAGCCAATGAAGTACTTTTTGGAGTGTAGTCACTGTTGTAATGTGGGAAACGGGGCAGCCATTTTTGCAGACAGCAAGCTCCCACAAACAGCAATGTGACAATCGCCCAGATAATCTGTTTTAGTGAAGTTGATTGAGGGATAAATATTGGCCCCAGGACACCGGGGATAACTCCCCTGCTCTTCCTCGAATTAGTACCCTGGGATCTCATACAACCCTCTGAGAGAGCAGACATCTCATCCGAAAGATGGCACCTCCGACAGTGCTGCACTCCCTCATCTGTGTTAGTCATGTTGGTGGAGGGGTAACTATTGTGCCAAGACACAGGGGAGATATACATATGAATATATATAAGATATGTCTACCAATCTACACTATATGCAGTCCCTGCTAATTAGAGTCTAGAACCCATCACCCCCACTGTGCTCGCTGACCTACATTGGCTCCCGGTTAAGCAACGCCTCGAATACAAAATTCTCATCCTTATTTTCAAATCCCTCCATGGCCCTCGCCCCTCCCTATCTCTGTAATCTCCTCCAGCCCCACAACCCCCCCCGAGGTGTCTGCGCTCCTCTAATTCTGCCCCCCTGAGCATCCCTGATTATAATCGCTCCACCATCGGTGGCCATGCCTTCTGTTGCCTGGGCCCCCAAGCTCTGGAACTCCCTCCCTAAACCTCTCCTGCCTCTCTACCTCTCTTTCCTCTTTCAAGATGCTGCTTAAAACCTACCTCTTTGACCAAGCTTTTGGCCTAATTTCTACTTATGCGGCTCGGTGTCAAATTTTTAAAATCTCATAATACTCCTGTGAGGCGCCATGGGACGTTACACTACATTAAAGGCGCTATATAAATAAAAGTTGTCGTTGTTGTAGAAATGACTGTTTAGAGTGGTTTATGCAGGGCACGGTTACCTCAAGTGTCGCAGGCTACAATAAATTGGGACTCTGTTCCTGCGGCACTTGCTCCGATCGGACCCAGGTGTCCGATCTCCACTTCTGGTTGCCGGAGGCTTGCCCGGCCAGGACTCTGAGAGCAGCGTGCAGCTCACCTTCTCACTGCTCCCCTCTTGTCCTCGGCTTCCTCACTGAAATACGCAGCTTATGGATACCATCAGTAGTCGTGGTCCCTCGGCACCCATTAGCCCCTCAAGTAATAGATTTAGGATGGGGCCTTGTTGATCTCCTGAGGTCCAAAGGCACCTGCCTGCCATACCTTCAATGGGTCTCATCCTCAAGAACCCACAAATAGAGACATAGGACCAGAGGGATACCACCCAGATCATACGAACATAAGAATTAGGAGCAGGAGTCGGCCATTCGGCCCCTTGAGCCTGCTCAACCATTCAATGAGATCATGGCTGATCTTCTACCTCAACTCCACTTTCCTGCACTATCCCCATATCCCTTAATGTCCAAAAATCTATCGATCTCAGTCCTGAAGATCCTCACCAAGCTACACATAATGTCCATTTCTGTCAAAGAAGCGACAACAACTTGAATTTATATAGCGCCTTTAACGTAGTGAAACGTCCCAAGGTGCTTCACAGGAGTATTATGCGATAAAAATTTGACACCGAGCCGTATAAGTAGAAATTAGTACAGGTGACCAAAAGCTTGGTCACAGAGGTAGGTTTTAAGGAGCGTCTTAAAGGAGGTCAGAGAGGTAGAGAGGCGGAGAGGTTTAGGGATGGAGTTCCAGAGCTTGGGGCCCGGGCAACAGAAGGCACGGCCACCGATAGTTGAGCGATTATAATCAGGGATGCTCAAGAGGGCAGAATTAGAGGAGCGCAGACATCTCGGGGGGTTGTGGGGCTGGAGGAGATTACAGAGATAGGGAGGGGGCGAGGGCCATGCAGGGATTTGAAAACAAGGATGAGAATTTTGAAATCGAGGCGTTGCTCAACCGAGAGCCAATGTTGGTCGGCGAGCGCGGGGGGCGATGGATGAGCGGGACTCGGTGCAAGTTAGGACACGGGGCAGCCGAGTTTTGGCTGACCTCAAGTTTATGTCGGGTAGAATGTGGGAGGCCGGCCAGGAGTGCGTTGAAATGCAGATAAAAGATACAGGCAATATGCTTCGCTATCTTCTGTTCTCCCACAGTTGCGACACCCCAATCAGGACCTGACAAGCAGTGCCACATAAGCCTGGACACCAGCAATGTATCTTCAACAGCAAGGACTCCACTGAAGACAAGAGGCGTCCCACGCAAGATCCCATTTAAAATGAGTTGTTACATATGTCAGTGTTTTTAACGTTACATATTCTCCTCGAGTTGAGTGGTCATGGGCCACTACCATCAGCGGACCTCATGTCCCTTATGAACCAAAGTGCACCATTACTGGTCCAAACTCCGGGTAAATATGGTGAGACCCAGGGTTCAAACAGAGAATCCTTGCCATTGTCTTCCGGCTTGCTGGAATATGTTATATACCGCCAGGTCTTCGGCAGTTGGGAAAACAGACCACTATCGGCTTATATAGGGACACGGTAGCATCATGGTTATGTTACTGGACTAGTAATCCAGAGACATGAGTTCACATCCTACCACGGCAGTCGAGGAATTTAAATTTAGTTAAATAAATCTGGAATTAAAAGCTAGTATCAGTTATGGTGACCATGAAACTGCCGGTTGTTGGAAAAACCTAACAGGTTCACTAATGTCCCTTTCGGGAAGGAAATCTGCCGCCCTTACCTGGTCTGGCCTGTATGTGACTCCAGACCCACAGCAATGTGGTTGACTCTGAACTGCCCCTCTGAAATAGTCCAGCGAGACACACCGTTGTACCAAACCGCTACGACAAAGTCAGCACTGTGGGAGCACCTTCACCACACGGACTGCAGCGGTTCAAGAAGGCGGCTCACCACCACCTTCTCAAGGGGCAGTTAGGGATGGGCAATAAATGCCGGCCTTGCCCACATCCCAGGAACGAATAAAATAGCCACATTTATCGAACTTTAAACAATTAAGTGAACAACACTCAGTGCAAACAGTAATTACAAACATTCCCAATCTCATCGAAATATCAACAGATTCTGGGGATGAGGGGGTTGACTTATGAGGAAAGGTTGAGTAGGTTGGGCCTCTACTCATTGGAATTCAGAAGAATGAGAGATGATCTTATCGAAACATATAAGATTATGAGGGGGCTTGACAAGGTGGATGCAGAGAGGATGCTTCCACTGATGGGGGAGACTAGAACTAGAGGGCATGATCTTAGAATAAGGGGCCGCCCATTTAAAACTGAAATGAGGAGAAATTTCTTCTCTCAGAGGGTTGTAAATCTGTGGAATTCGCTGCCTCAGAGAGCTGTGGAAGCTGGGACATTGAATAAGTTTAAGACAGAAATAGACAGTTTCTTAAAAAATAGGGGGATGAGGGGTTATGGGGAGTGGGCAGGGAAGTGGAGCTGAGTCCATGATCAGATCAGCCATGATCTTATTGAATGGCAGAGCAGGCTCGAGGGGCCATATGGCCTACTCCTGCTCCTATTTCTTATGTTCTTATGTTCTTATGATGCTCTTGTTAACATAAAATTGGCCAATTAAACACATCCACTGCTTCTGACATGACCACATACCATCTCGGATCCTCCGGCTAACTCCACAGCCTCCGACTGACTGCTGTCATCTTGCAATACCTTCAAGGTCTCACTCTAAATAAAAATATACAGCCTCTACTGCTCCCTACAGTATACACAAGGTCTCTTGTTCCCTGGATAACCTCTTGTTGGCTGGTGCAGATACGATGGTCAGTACTGCAGGGAATCGAATACGGCCTGGGTGATCTCCTGGACTAGTTTCGATCGCCTGGATGGGTTGGAGAGGAATTTTCCCAGATTTTTGTTTTATCCCTGAAATGGCCTGGGTGTTGATCTGGTTTTGGCCTCTCCCAGGGGATCACGTGGCTCCGGTTGGGGTGGAGTGTAGAATGTTTCGGTGCAAGGGGTGTCGCAGTTGTGTGGGGCGGACTGGTTGGGCTGGGTGCTCTTTGCCTTTCCGTCATTGTTCATAGGTTTATATGTAACCTTCGGGGCTGCTGACCGAGGGCCGTGCGGCTCTTTGCCAGCCGGCTAGGACACGATGGGCCGAAATGGCCTCCTTCTGCGGTGTACGTTTCTATGTTTCTATGTTCTATGTAATATACACAGGGCCTTCTCCCTATAACATAGGGGGGGCTGAAATTGCCCCGCGGCCCGATCAGGGGCTGGGACTTTTATTGCCCGGCCCGCAGGTCCCACCCCCGATGCGGAATTGGGCACGCGCGCCTTTCCAAGGCTGCGGACGCTGCCTCCGGCGTTCCGCGTCCTGGGAGGGGCACTCCCGGCACATCGCCCTCCCCCCTCCCGAAACTCCGGGGTAATTTCCCGGGAAACGCAATTACCCCCCTCACCCGGGCGAACCCTTCATTGTGCACATTAGCATCCCCCCCACCCCCCCCACAAGAGGCACGAACCGGGGCTATTAAAAGGGACAATTTCGGTCCTAGAGGTTTTCAGAATCTTTGCTTCCGAGGCTTCCCCTCCCGTGTTATAAAAATTCCGCGGACCCCCTCGAACACAGTGTAAAGAAGAGTTATTAGGTTGGGTCATTGAAGGTAGGCATGCAGGTACAGCAGGCGGTTAAGAACGCAAATGGCATGTTGGCCTTCATAGCGAGGCTATTTGAGTACAGGGGCAGGGAGGTGTTGCTACAGTTGTACAGGGTCTTGGTGAGGCCACACCTGGAGTATTGTGTACAGTTTTGGTCTCCGAACTTGAGGAAGGACATTCTTGCTATTGAGGGAGTGCAGCGAAGGTTCACCAGACTGATTCCCGGGATGGCGGGACTGACATATCAAGAAAGACTGCATCAACTGGGCTTGTATTCACTGGAGTTCAGAAGAATGAGAGGGGATCTCATAGAAACGTTTAAAATTCTGACGGGTTTAGACAGGTTAGATGCAGGAAGAATGTTCCCAATGTTGGGGAAGTCCAGAACCAGGGGTCACAGTCTAAGGATAAGGGGTAAGCCATTTAGAACCGAGATGAGGAGAAACTTCTTCACCCAGAGAGTGGTGAACCTGTGGAATTCTCTACCACAGAAAGTTGTTGAGGCCAATTCACTAAATATATTCAAAAAGGAGTTAAATGTAGTCCTTACTACTAGGGGGATCAAGGGGTATGGCGAGAAAGCAGGAATGGGGTACTGAAGTTGCATGTTCAGCTATGAACTCATTGAATGGCGGTGCAGGCTCGAAGGGCCGAATGGCCTACTCCTGCACCTATTTTCTATGTTTCTATGTTTCTATTAATAGCTCTATTGCACCTTACATGAAGAAGAAATAATTACATCCTAAATTTACATATACAGGTTCTACTGTTCCCTCCAATAATCACACAGTTCACCCACCGGATGAGATAGCCAGTGAGAGCCAATTCACAGAGCCCATCATTATCGGAAATCCGTGCTGCAGGTTGATGTACCTGCACGCTCATTGATTAAAATCAGCCCCGTGACTGCACTGTGGGAGGTGCCGTCTTTCGGATGAGACGTTAAACCGAGAATCCGTCTCTCAGGTGGACGTAAAAGGTCCCACGACCACGATTTGGAAGAAGACATGGGGAGTTCTCCCCAGTGTCCTTCAACCAACGTCACCAAAACAGATGATCTGGTGATGATGTAATTGCTGCTTGTGGGAGCTTGCTGTGCGCAAATTTCCAGCAGAACTACCTGCATTATAGAAGTAATTGACTTGTTGTGAAAACATAGAAAACATAGAAAACGGGTGCAGGAGTAGGCCAATCGGCCTTTCGAGCCTGCACCACCATTCAATATGATCATGGCTGATCATTCACCTCAGTACCCCTTTCCTACTTTCTCTCCATACCCCTTGATCCCTTTAGCCGTGAGGGCCACATCTAACTCCCTTTTGAATATATGTAACGAACTGGCCTCAACAACTTTCTGTGGTAGAGAATTCCACAGGTTAACAACTCTCTGGGTGAAGAAGTTTCTCCTCATCTCGGTCCTAAATGGCTTACCCCTTATGCTTAGACTGTGACCCCTGGTTCTGGACTTCCCCAACATCACTATGATGTGAAGCGCTGTGGGACATCCTGAAAGGCGCTATATAAAGGCAAGTTCTGTCTTTGCTTCATCCGAAGGACGGCAGTCCCTCAGTATTAGGACTGAAGTGTCAGCTTGCATCGAAAACCCGGGAGGGACACGCACCCACTCACTCAGGCGAGAGTGCTACCCACTGAGCCACACGGACACGTCGAATGCTTTGCGTTGATCGGGCCCATACCGAGCTAGAACCTCTCAAAAGCTGCTTAAAAAGCTCACAATCGAAATAACAGCAGCCCACATTTGCCAGGCCCACTGCTTTACCATGATGGAAAAAATGTATTTCTACTTAATTACATGGGATTCGGTGTCCTAATTCTATACAAGAGCGATTCATTACACATTATCTGTAGCTCAGCTTGCCTTGGAAGTAGTGCAACGAAAGTTCACTCGACTGATTCCCTGGGATTGAGAGGGTTGTCTTACGAGGAGAGACTGAGTAGAATGGGCCTACACTCTCTGGAGTTTAGAAGAATGAGAGTATAAAATTCTTAGAGGGATTGACAGGGTAGATGCTGAGAGGCTGTTCCCTCTGGTTGGAGAGTCGAGAACCAGGGGGCACAGTCTCAGGATAAGGGGTCGATCATTTCTAGAATCACAGAAATTTACAGCACGGAAGGAGGCCATTTCGGCCCATCATCGGCCGACCAAGAGCTACCCGGCCTAATCCCACTTTCCAGCTCTAGGTCCGTAGCCCTGTAGGTTACGGCACTTCAAGTGCACATCCAGGGACTTTTTAAATGTGATGAGGGTTTCTGCCTCTGCCATCCTTTCAGGCAGTGAGTTCCAGACCCCCACCACCCTCTGGGTGAAGAAATTTCCCCTCAAATACACTCTAAACCTTTAGGACTGAGATGAGGAGAAATTTCTTCACTCAGAGGGTGGTGTATCTTTGGAATTCTCTGCCCCAGAGGGCTGTGGAGGCTCAGTCGTTGAGCATATTCAAGACTGAGATCGATAGATTTTTGGACACGAAGGGAATCGAAGGATATGGGGGTCGGACGAGATAGTGGAGTCGAGGTAGAAGATCAGCGGTAGAAGAATGGCGGAGCATGCTCGAGGGGCCGAATGGCCGACTCCTGCTCCTGTATCTTGTGTGCTTCTGATAATAACGCAGGCACTGTAATATTGGAGTGGATCAGTTCCAATGCCTTTTAGTCCAGGCCTCACTACTTCAGGAGGAAGGTCGGGGTGATGGCTAATTGCTTTACCCCTCGGCCACCAAACGCTGGGCCAGGCCTGGTCAGCATGTCTTCTCCCAACCTCTGCATGCGGGATTCAGAAGTGCACTTGTGCACAGGAGAAGTTCCCGGCCGCTCAGCGCAACCGGAGCAAAAAGTGCCTCTGGCTGCGGAACAAAAAAAATTGGAAAAACCCGCTCAGCTCATCCAGAAAATGTTCACAGGCGACGAGGGAGGAGGAAAGGCTGGGACCCCGAACATACATGGCAGCAGCCCACCATAGCGCTGTGGAGCCTGGAGGAGCAACCCTTAATTTCCGCATTAAAATAAGTTTAAGAAAAGACAAAATTGATTGTCCACGGGTTTTGAGGCGGTAACACTGCTTAGTTCCTAACTTTAGTGGCGGCCGAGGTTTACGGCCTGATTTCTGAGCGCCGTAAGAGGGGAGTGGAGCTCAAGAAGGCATTCCCTCATCATCAGAGGCAGTCCCTCAAATCGAGGATCACACGCTTCCACGCCAGTTTACAGCTGTTTCGATGAAGGACCTAATATTCCGGATCCCGAACTACATCCTGAAGGGTGGAAGATGCCTGTGGGTGGATTGTTTTAACGTGGGGTGGCCGTTGCACACCAGCCACCACACGGGGCTTGACAGAGCCAGGTCTTGGTCCAGTGGCAAGGGTTGAACCAGGACAACTGGAGACCAGCTCTGCTGCACGGGCCTAGTGCGCGCACACAATATCGCACAGTGTGGGCTGGGCCCGTGCTGCCCCCTGGGCCCTCGCCTCTCCTGGGCCCCGAACTCGCGCCTCTCCTGGGCCCCGATCACGTCCCTCCACGATCTCTCGCCGCTCCTTCGACCCCCCCCCCCTCGACCTCGCCGCTCCTGCTGTACCTGCCCGCGCTCCAATCACAGACCTGGACCTTGATGACGGCCCTCTTCGCTGCCGTCGCCCTCCTGCAGCAGCTCGCGCTGTACCTTGCCGAGGTACGCCGCCACGCTGCCCATGGCCGCCGCTCGCCGCTCCTTTCATGGCCCCGGCCTGCCGCTGATGAGGCATTCCACACTCCTCTTAGGGCCCCGAAAGCTGAATCGCGGGGCGCAAGTGCAGGAGCGCTGATGACGTTCGGGCGCAAAGAAGCCGGCATCCGAGCGCCTAACAGGGACCAGCCGAAGAACCGAAATAAATGCACGGGAGACGATTTTACCATTTTTAAACAAAAGATACAGAAGCCTACATAAAGACAATGTCAATGACAAAAAAAAACCTCACTTTCTCCGCTCCAGTATCGCCCCGGGAGTTTCTGGCACGTCTGCCTTCACTGGCGTGATTACCGCCCGGCACTAAGGCAGGAGGACCCGTCGAAGTTCCCGACTGCGGGCTACCCGGGGCGTTGCACGCACATTGGCTCCACCCAGTGGGTGGCGCTAGAGTGCATAGCACCAACAGTTAGCGCCGCTGGCCAACCTCCAGTCACGTTCTCGGGAGGCGCTAACAGCGCTTAGTGCCCTGTTAGCGCCTCTCTCGGGCGCTAACGGCTGGCGCCATGCCATTCAATTTCTCGCCCTTACTCTTTGGCGTAAGGCTCCAGTGGTACCTTTAAGAACCATTGCCTAGGTTACAGGTGAAGTTGGAAAGCCTGAGCGGAGTAGGCCTGCTCCCCTCAGCGGCGCCCAATCGTCATTGGCTGTGAAGTGCTTTGGGATGTCCTGAGGTCGTGAAAGGCGCTATACAAATGCAAGTCTTTTCTTTTTCAATCTGCCAAGAGGGGTCCTTAAACAGGGGCTTAGACCCTTCATTAACCTATGCAAGTGTCAGCCGTGGCTCAGTGGGCAGCACTCTCGCCTCTGAGTCAGAAGGTTGTGGGTTCAAGTCCCACTCCAGGGACTTGAGCACAAAACAAATCTAGGCTGACACTCCCAGTGCAGTGCTGCACTGCCGGAGGTGCTGACTTTCAGATGAAACGTTAAACTAAGGCTCCATCTGCTCTCTTCAGGTGGATGTAAAAGATCCCATGGCCACTATTTCGAAGAACAATAGAGGAGTTATCCCCGGTGTCCTGGGGCCATATTTATCCCTCAATCCACATCACAAAAACAGATTATCTGGTTATTATCACATTGCTGTTTGTGGGAGCTTGCTGTGCTCCAATTGGCTGCTACATTTCCCACATCACAACAGTGACTACACTCCAAAAGTACTTCATTGGCTGTAAAGCGCTTTGAGATGTCCGGTAGTCATGAACATAGAAAATAGGTGCAGGAGTAGGCCATTCGGCCCTTTGAGCCTGCACCACCATTCAATGCGTTCATGGCTGATCATTCACCTCAGTACCCCTTTCCTGCTTTCTCTCCATACCCCTTGATCCCTTTAGCCGTAAGGGCCATATCTAACTCCCTCTTGAATATATCCAACGAACTGGCATCAACAACTTTCTGCGGAAGAGAATTCCACAGGTTAACAACTCTCTGAGTGAAGAAGTTTCTCCTCATCTCAGTCTTAAATGGCTTACCCCTTATCCTAAGACTGTATCTTCTAGTTCTGGACTTCCCCAACATCGGGAACATTCTTCCCGCATCTAACCTGTCCAATCCCGTCAAAATTTTATATGGTTCTGAGATCCCCTCTCATCCTTCTAAACTCCAGTGAATACAGGCCCAGTCGATCCAGTCTCTCTTCATATGTCAGTCCCGCCATCCCAGGAATCTGTCTAGCAAACGTTCACTGCACTCCCTCAATAGCAAGAATGTCCTTCCTCAGATTAGTAGACCAAAACTGAACACAATATTCCAGGTAAGGCCTGTACAACTGCAGCAAGACCTCCCTGCTCCTATACTCAAATCCTCTAGCTATGAAGGCCAACATGCCATTTGCTTTCTTCACCGCCTGCTGTACCTGCATGCCAACCTTCAATGACTGATGTACCATGACAGCAAGGTCTTGTTGCACCTCCCCTTTTCCTAATCTGCCGCCATTCAGATAATATTCTGCCTTCGTGTCTTTTCCACCAAAGTGGATAACTTCACATTTATCCACATTATCTGCCATGCATTTGCCCACTCACCTAACCTGTCCAAATCACCCTGCAGCCTCTTAGCTCCTCACAGCTCACACCGCCACCCAGCTTAGTGTCATCTGCAAACTTGGAGATATTACTCTCAATTCCTTCATCTAAATCATTGATGTATATTGGAAATAGCTGGGGTCCCAGCACTGAGCCCTGTGGCAACCCACCAGTCACTGCCTACCATTCTGAAAAGGATCCGTTTATCCCGACTCTCTGCTTCCTGTCTGCCAACCAGTTCACTATCCACGTCAGTACATTACCCCCAATACCATGTGCTTTAATTTTGAACACCAATCTCTTGTATGGGACCTTGTCAAAAGCTTTTTGAAAGTCCAAATATACCACATCCACTGGTTCTCCCTTGTCCACTCTACTAGTTACATCCTCAAAAAATTCTGGAAGATTTGTCAAGCATGATTTCTCTTTCATAAATCCATGCTGACTTGGACCGATCCTGTCACTGCTTTCCAAATGCGCTGCTATCTCATCTTTAATGATTGATTCCAACATTTTCCCCACTACTGATCTCAGGCTAACCAGTCTATAATTACCCGTTTTCTCTCTCCCTCCTTTTTAAAAAAGTGGCGTTACATTAGCTACCCTCCAGTCCATAGGAATTGATCCAGAATCGATAGACTGTTGGAAAATGATCACCAATGCATCCACTATTTCTAGGGCCACTTCCTTAAGTACTCTGGGATACAGACCATCAGGCCCTATATAAAGGTGCTATATAAATGCAAATCTTTCTTTTCTTTTTAAACAGGCCTTAGGCCCCTTCATTAAAATATGCAAGGGGGCCTAGCACCTGTTTTAGGTGGCCGCTTAGAAACCGTCTTTACCAATATGGCGGCGTCCACAAAGCAGGCGCAGATATGACACGGGACGTTGTGCCTTGAAATTGGTTCCGTTCTTGTCCCTGTTTTCTATCCGAAGGGCCGGCACAATGAGGGCCCATTCCACACCCCCCCCCCCCACCCATAGACACACTTCCTTGGGCTAGAGTTATTACAAGTTGCCATGAGTTTTACTCTTTGCAGTTTGAATGTGATCTCAACCCCTCAATGTGGCCCTTTGCAACACTGTGGGAGCACCTTCACCACATGGACTGCAGCGGTTCAAGAAGGCGGCTCACCACCACCTTCTCAAGGGACAATTAGGGATGGGCAATAAATGCCGGCCTTGCCAGCGACGCCCACATCCTGTGAACGAGAAAATAAAATTATATATATTGTATTTAACACACTCCAGCTTGTGTGTTATCTACACTGAACTCATTCATGTTTGTAACCGACTCCTGTCTGAGTGTTAGAAGGGTATGGTAGCATAGTGGTTATGTTACTGAACTAATAATCCACAGATCTGGGTTAATGATCTGGAGATATAAGTTCAAATCCCACCATGGCAGCTGGGGAATTTAAATTAAGTTAATTAAATAAATCTGGAGTAAAAAGCTAGTATCAGTAATGGTGACTATGAAACTATTGAATTGTCAGAAAAACCCATCGGGTTCATTAATGTCCTTCAGGGAAGGAAATCTGCCGCCTTTACCCGGTCTGGCCGATATGTGACTCCAGACCCACAGCAATGTGATTGACTCTTAACTGCCCTCTGAAATGGCCCAGCGAGACTCTCCGTTGTACCAAACAACTACGACAAAGTCAGCAATGTGGGAGCACCTTCACCACACGGACTGCAGCGGCTCAAAAAGGCGGCTCACCACCACCTTCTCAAGGGGCAATTAGGGATGAGAAATAAATGCCGGCCTTGCCAGTGATGCCCACACCCCGTGAACAAATAAAAAAAACTTCAAAAAACTGTGCTGCTGAAATAAGACCATTGTGGGCTTGTAGAGTCTGAACCATTTGTTCATGGAGTGCAATTGATTGGCAAATAGGAATTTATTTCACTTGCAATTGTGAAAGGGTCAGATACCTTCAAAGGGAGAGACTGAGTGGTCCCAGTCAGTGTACAGACATCTCTCGGAGAGAGGGACTGAGAGACACCAGTCAATGTACAGATATCTCCCTGAGGGAGAGGGACTGAGAGACACCAGTCAGTGTACAGATATCGCCCAGAGAGAGAGGGACTGAGAGACACCAGTCAATGTATAGATATCTCCCTGAGAGACACCAGTCAGTGTACAGATATCTCCCTGAGAGACACCAGTCAGTGTACAGATATCTCCCTGAGAGAGAGGGCCTGAGAGATACCAGTCAGTGTACAGATATCTCCCTGAGAGACACCAGTCAGTGTACAGATATCTCCCTGAGAGACACCAGTCAGTGTACAGATATCTCCCAGAGAGAGAGGAACTGAGAGACCCTAGTCAATGTACAGATATCGCCCAGAGAGAGAGGGACTGAGAGACACCAGTCAATGTATAGATATCTCCCTGAGAGACACCAGTCAGTGTACAGATATCTCCCTGAGAGACACCAGTCAGTGTACAGATATCTCCCTGAGAGACACCAGTCAGTGTACAGATATCTCCCTGAGAGACACCAGTCAGTGTACAGATATCTCCCTGAGAGACACCAGTCAGTGTACAGATATCTCCCTGAGAGAGAGGGCCTGAGAGACACCAGTCAGTGTACAGATATCTCCCTGAGGGAGAGGGCCTGAGAGACGCCAGTCAGTGTACAGATATCTCCCTGAGAGAGAGGGACTGAGAGACACCAGTCAGTGTACAGATATCTCCCTGAGAGAGAGGGCCTGAGAGACACCAGTCAGTGTACAGATATCTCCCTGAAAGAGAGGGACTGAGAACTATCGGTCGCAAACAAACCTGATTGCCAACTGTTGCTCCCCGTGGGGTGTGCTGGGGTACAGTCTCACTGGCACCTCTACAATGGCCCTTCTTTGTGTGTAAGCCTAGATATTGGGGCGTGGGAGGCTATTCCACCACAGAGGCCATCACATACAAGCACGATCCTATGCTCATGCAATGTGCACACACACGCACACACACACTCGCTCACATAAACACACACACACACACACACACACACAAGTGAATGGTTGGATAGATAGTCTCTAATGTTACTTGATTCACAGTCGGGAAAGGTAATTGGAAACTTGGTAGAACCTCCTTCAGGAGATTAATGGGTTGATCAGAGTCTATGGACAACAGATTGTATTGGTCTGACAATGGACCATTGTTGATGGGCTCAATGGCATTTCATTCCACGCTAACGCTGGACATTATTGTCTCATAAGAACATAAGAAACAGGAGCAGGAGTCGGCCATTCGGCCCCTCGAGCCTGCTCCGCCATTCAATAAGATCATGGCTGATCTGATCTTAGCCTCAACTCCACTTCCCTGCCCGCTCCCCATAACCCTTGACTCCCTTATTGTTCAAAAATCTGTCTATCTCCGACTCGATGACCCAGCCTCCACAGCTCTCTGGGGTAGAGAATTCCAAAGAACCATGACCCTCTGAGAGAAGAAATTCCTCCTCACATCCGTTTTAAATGGGCGACCTCTTATTCTGAAACTATGCCCCCAGTTCTAGATACCCCCCACGAGGGGAAATATCCTCTCTGCATCCACCCTGTCAAGCCCCCTCAGAATCTTATATGTTTCAATAAGATCACCTCTCATTCTTCTAAACTCCAATGAGTATAGGCCCAACCTGTTCAACCTAAAATAGGTGCAGGAGTCGGCCATTCGGCCCTTCGAGCTTGCACCACCATTCAATAAGATCATGGCTGATCATTCCCTCAGTACCCCTTTCCTGCTTTCTCTCCATACCCCTTGATCCCTTTGGCCGTAAGGGCCATATCTAACTCCCCTTTGAATATATCTAACGAACTGGCCTCAACAGGTTAACCACTCTCTGAGTGAAGAAATTTCTCCTCATCTTGGTCCTAAATGACTTCTGGAACTCCCCACCAACGGGAACATTCTTCCTGCCTCTAACCTGCCCAATCCCGTAAGAATTTTATATGTTTCTATGAGATCCCCTCTCATTCTTCTAAACTGCAATGGATACTGTCATGTATTCAACTATCATTGTAACCCATGTATAAGCTGACCTAAGTTGTACACCTTGAGAACATTGACCACAAGGGGGTGAACTTGTGGGAGACACTCCTAACCTGGACTTTCAGGTATAAAAGGAGAAGCTCCACCCACCTTCATCACTTGCGGTCTTGGTAATAAAGGTAACTGGTCACAAAGTGACCTTCTTTCAAGTATGGACCTTGTGTGCATTTATACTGTATAGGAAGGGCATAGCATTGGCGATGAGAAACTGGGATTTAAACCACGCGAGCATGGGCACTAGAAAAATAGGTGCAGGAATAGGCCATTCGGCCCTTCGAGCCTGCACCACCATTCAATGAGTTCATGGCTGAACATGAAACTTCAGTATCCCATTCCTGCTTTCTTGCCATACCCCTTGATCCCCCTAGTAGTAAGGACTACATCTAACTCCTTTTTGAATATATTTAGTGAATTGGCCTCAACAACTTTCTGTGGTAGAGAATTCCACAGATTCACCACTCTCTGGGTGAAGAAATTTCTCCTCATCTCGATCCTAAATGGCTTACCCCTTATCCTTAGACTGTGATCCCTGGTTCTGGACTTCTCCAACATTGGGAACATTCTTCCTGCATCTAACCTGTCTAAACCCGTCAGAATTTTAAGCGTTTCTATGAGATCCCCTCTCATTCTTCTGAACTCCAGTGAATACAAGCCCAGTTGATCCAGTCTTTCTTGAGATGTCAGTCTCGCCATCCCGGGAATCAGTCTGGTAGCACAGAAGAGAGGTACTGTGTTGGTGATGATTGGGACAACTTTATTGAGAGACTACAGCAACGTTTTGACACTAAGGAATGGTTGGGACAGGATTCGGCCGACAAACGCAGGGCTCATCTCCTGGCGGTTTGTGGATCCAGGATGTACTCCCTGATGAAGGACCTTCTAGCGCCAGAGAAGCCGGCGGACAAGACGTTCGAAGAGCTCAGCAAGTTGATCGGGGAACACTTTAAACCGGTGAGCAGTATGCACATGGCAAGACACCGGTTTTACACGCACCGGCGGCGAGAAGGGCAAAGCGTTCCAGACTTCGTGGCAGATCTCCGGTGACTGGTGAGCCTATGTAAGTTCCCAGATGCATGCAGAGCGGAGATGCTGCGAGACTTTTTTATTGAGGGCATCGGGCACGCTGGGATTTTTTAGGAAACTGATTGAGACCAAAGACTTGACCTTGGAAGCGGCGGCTCTTATAGCCCAGACATTTATCTCAGGGGAGGAAGAGATCAGAATGATGTATGACAAAAATCTTGGCTCAAATGCGGCAAACGACCAGGGAGTCAACATTGTTAACGCGGCACACAGTTCTCTAGGCAGACAAGGGCAATCGGACATACCCCAGCATGTAGTTGAACCCAGAGGGGCAATTCAACAGAGACAATGGCGATTCATGCCATCGCAATGGACAATGCGGCCAGTAATCAGTCCATCAACACCTGTTAATGGTGCGCTTAAGGACAGTTACAGAGACAGTCAGAGGCGATCAACTGGTAATGGACCTTTTGTTTCCAACAATGGGGCCTCTAGCTCATGCTGGAAGTGTGGAGGCAAACACCCAGCCAGAGCTTGCAGGTATCAGCAATATACCTGCAGAAACTGCAACGTCAGCAGTCACTTGGTGCGTATGTGCAGGAAGCCTGCAGCCAGGTTGATGTACGAGGAGGACGGGTCCGATGTAAGCCCTACGAGGCCAAATGAATACTGGGGTAAAATCGCTGGAAGCTGAAGTTCAGCGAGTTCATGTGGAGCACATATACAGTTCATACACCAGGACGCCACCGATAATGATGAAAGTGCTCCTCAATGGCATCCCAGTATTAATGGAGCTAGACACGGGGGCCAGCCAGTCCCTGATGAGTATCAAACAGTTCGAAAGGTTGTGGGTGTCCAAGGCCAGGAGGCCAAAATTATTGCTGATTGACGCAGAGCTACGGACATATACAAAGGAGATCATTCCGGTGCTAGGCAGCGCCACGGTAGTTGTGACCCACAAAGATTCGGAGAACAGGTTGCCACTCTGGATTGTCCCGGGGGATGGTCCCGCACTACTGGGGAGGAGTTGGTTTGCTGTCATGAACTGGAAATGGGGCGATGTCAATGCAATTTCCTCTGTGGAGTGAGTATCATGCTCACAGGTCCTGGACAAATTTGACTCATTATTTCAACCCGGCATCGGCACTTTCATGGGGACCAAGGTAGTGATTCACATAAACCGGGACGCCAGGCCAGTACACCACAAGGCCAGAGCGGTGTCATACGTGATGCGGGAAAAGATAGAATGCGAATTGGACTGCCTGCTGAGGAAAGGCATCATCTCGCCAGTCGAATTCAGTGACTGGGCGAGCCCGATCGTGCCACGTGCTCAAGGCGGATGGGTCGGTCAGGATATGTGGCGATTACAAGGCCACTATCAATCGGGTGTCACTCCAAGACCAGTACCCGCTACCGAGAGCGGAGGACCTCTTTGCGACGCTATCCGGTGGCAAACTTTTTTCAAAATTGGACCTGACCTCAGCTTACATGACCCAGGAGCTGGTGAGTGAGTCGAAGAAGCTGACCACCATCACGACACACAAGGGGTTGTTTGAGTATAACAGATGTCCGTTCGGGATTCGTTCGGCCGCTGTGATCTTTCAGCGAAATATGGAAAGCCTCCTCAAATTGATTCCAAAGACGGTGGTTTTTCAAGACGACATCCTCATCACGGGTCGTGATACTGAAGAACACCTCCACAACCTGGAGGAGGTGCTATGCAGGTTGGATCGGGTAGGGCTGCGACTGGAAAAGGCGAGTGAGTCTTCTTAGTTCCAGAGATACAATTCCTGGGGAGGAGGGTAGCAGCAGACGGGATCAGACCCACTGTGTCCAAAACGGAAGCGATCCAGAGAGCACCCAGACCCCGTAACATGACGGAGCTGCGTTCGTTTCTGGGGCTCCTGAACTATTTTGGTAACTTTCTTCCCAAATTGAGCACGCTGTTAGAGCCGCTACACGTGCTCCTATGCAAAGATTGTGATTGGGTCTGGGGGGACAGCCAGGAAAGGGCTTTTGATAGAGCACGCAACTTGATATGCTCCAACAAACAGTTAACGTTATATGACCCGTGTAAGAAACTTGTTCTAACGTGCGAAGCGTCGTCCTTTGGTGTCGGGTGTGTGTTGCAGCATGTGAATGCCAATGGTCAGTTACAGCCGGTAGCTTATGCCTCCAGAAGTCTGTCCCAGGCAGAAAGGGGCTACGGGATGGTAGAAAAGGAAGCGCTAGCATGTGTATATGCAGTAATAAAAATGCACCAGTACCTGTTTGGCAGGAAATCTGAGCTGGAAACAGATCACAAACCCCTAATGTCCCTTTCGGCCGACAACAAGGCCATAAATGCGAATGCATCGGCCCGCTTACAGAGGTAGACACTTACGTTAGCCGCCTATGACTACACAATTCGGCACAGACCGGGCACTGAAAACTGTGCCGATGCACTCAGCAGGCTACCACTAGCGAAGGCTCACCTGTGACAGCCCGTCAGATTAAAGTCTGGACAAATAAAGACCCGCTACTGTCTTTAGTTAAGAAATGTGTCCTAAATGGGGACTGGGCAGCCACGTACGGGGCATGCCCTGAGGAACTTAAACCGTTTCATAGGCGCAAGGATGAACTCTCGATTCAGGCCAATTGCCTACTGTGGGGAAACCGAGTAGTCATGCCCGAGAGGGGCAGAGAGGCGTTCATCAGAGAACTTCACAATGAGCACCCGGGCATTGACATGATGAAGGCAATTGCCAGCTCACACTTTTGGTGACCAGGGATAGATGCAGACCTGGAACTTTGTGTTCGCAGGTGCAACACGTGTGCTCAGCTGGGCAATGTACCCAGGGAAGCCCCACTTAGCCCCTGGTCCTGGCCCGCCAAGCTATGGTCACGCATCCATGTGGACTATGCAGGTCCTTTCATGGGGAAAATGTTTTTGGTTGTAGTAGACGCCTACTCCAAATGGATTGAGTGTGCCATTTTAAATTCAAGCACATCCTCTGCCATGGTAGAAAGTCTACGGGCAATGTTCGCCGCCCATGGTCTACCGGATGTCTTGGTCAGCGACAATGGCCTGTGCTTCACAAGTACTTCATGGCAGGAAATGGTATCAACCATGTCAGAACGGCACCATTCAAGCCGGCCTCAAACGGCCAGGCGGAATGAGCAGCGCAGATAATCAAACGGGGGATGCTCAGAATCCAAAGAGATTCCCTACAAAGCCGCTTATCACGCCTCCTGTCGGCCAATAGATCCCGACCACACTCGCTCACAGGGGTTCCACCCGCAGAGCTGCTAATGAAAAGGACGCTCAAAACCCGGTTATCCCTTATACACCCTACTATGAAAGAAATTGTTGAGAGAAGGCGTCAGTCACAATGTGACTACCATGACAGGAATGCGAGGGCGCGATGTATTAATGTCAATGACCCTGTTTTTGTCTTTAATTACGCTGCAGGGCCGAAATGGCTCGCAGGCACTGTGATTGCCAAAGAGGGAACTAGGGTTTTGATAGTTAAACTTACCAATGGACAAATCTGCCGCAAACACGTGGATGAAACTAAAAGGAGGTTCAGCAACCCTATAGATGAAGCAGAGGAAGAACACGACATAGAGTTTACTCCACCACAGGTGACTGAACACCGGAACCAAGTGGAGGAGAGCCCAGTTACTGTGGGCAGTCCGGACAGGCCTGAGGCACCGCAAACAGCAAACACTCAGGCTAGCGCCCAACAACCGGAGCCCCAACTCAGGCGCTCTACAAGGGAGCGTAAACCACCAGAGAGACTTAACCTGTGATCTCAATAAGACTTTGGGGGGGGGAGGTGGTGTCATGTATTCAACTATCATTGTAACCCATGTATAAACTGACCTAAGTTGCACACCTTGAGAACATTGACCACAAGAGGGTAAACTTGTGGGAGACACTCCTAACCTGGACTTTCAGGTATAAAAGGGGAAGCTCCACCCACCTTCATCACTTGAGGTCTTGGTAATAAAGGTAACTGGTCACAGAGTGACCTTCTCTTAAGTATGGGCCTCGTGTGCATTTATACTGTTTAGTAAGGACATATCAGATACAAGCCCAGCTGATCCAGTCTCTCCTCATATGTCAGTCCTGCCACCCCATGAATCAATCTGTTAAACCTTCGCTGTACTCCCTCAATAGCAAGAACGTCCTTCCTCAGATTAGGAGACCAAAACTGAACACAATATTCCAGGTGTGGCCTCACCAAGGCTCTGTACAGCTGCAGTAAGACCTCCCTGCTCCTATACTCAAATCCTCTAGCTATGAAGGCCAACATGCCACTTGCCTTCTTCACCGCCTGCTGTACCTGCATGCCAAACTTCAATGACTGATGTACCATGACACCCAGGTCACGTTGCACCTCCCCTTTTCCGAATCTGTCACTATTCAGGACTTCCCTGCTTTTGAGAAGTTAAAGGTAGTATTAGATCAAAGGAAGAGGCTTATACTGTTGCCAACAAGAGCAGTAAGCCTGAGGATTGGGAGGATCTCAGAATTCAGCAAAGGAGGACCAAGAAATTGATCAAGAAAGGGAAAATAGAATATGGGAGTAAACTAGCGAGAGACATAAGAATAGACAGTAAAAGCTTTTATAGGTATATAAAAAGGAAAAGATTAGTGAAAATAAATGTAGGTCCCTTACAGGCTGAGACAGGAGAAATTATAATCGGGAATAAGGAAATGGCAGAGAAATTAAACAAATATTTTGTGTCCGGCTTTCTGGAAGAGGACACAAAAATCCTCCTGGGAATAGTGGAGAACCAAGGGTTTAGCAAGAATGAGGAACTGAAAGAAATTACCTGTAGTATTAGTGAAAAATAGTAATGGAGAAAGTAATGGGACTGACAGCCAATAAATCCCCTGGACCCGATGGCCTACATCCTAGGATTCTAAAGAGATGGCTATAGAGATAGTGGATGCATTGGTTGTCATCTTCCAAAATTCCATAGATTCTAGAACGGTTCCCACAGATTGGAAAACAGCTAATGAAATTTCGTTATTTAAGAAAGGAGGGAGAGAGAAAACGGACCAGTTAGCCTGACATCAGTTGTAGGGAAAATGCTGGAATCTATTATTAAGGACGTGGTAACAGAGCACTTAGAAAATAATAAAAGGATTGGGCAGAGCCAACAAGGATTTATGAAAGGGAAATCTTGTTTGACAAATCTGTTTGAGTTTTTTGAGGTTGTAACTAGTAGAATAGATAAGGGGGAACCAGTGGATGTGGTGTATTTGGATTTTCAGAAGGCATTAAGGTGCCACACAAGAGGTTATTAAACAAAATTATGGCTCATGGGGTTGTGGGTAATATACTAGCATGGATTGAGGATTGGTTAATGGACAAAAACAGAGAGTAGGAATAAACGGGTCATTTTCGGGTTGGCAGACTGTAACTAGTGGGGTACCGCAAGGATCGGTGCTGGGGCCCAGCTATTCACAATCTATATCAATGATTTGGATGAGGGGACCACATGTAATATATCCAAGTTTGCTGATGATACAAAGCTCGGTGGGAATATAAGTTGTGAGGAGGATGCAAAGAGGCTTCAAGGGGATATAGTCAGGCTAAGTGAGTGGGCAGGAACATGGCAAATGGAATATAATGTGGAGAAATGTGAAGTTATCCACTTTGGTAGGAAAAATAGAAAAGCAGAGTATATTTTAAATGGTGAGAGATTGGGAAATGTTGGTGTTCAGAGGGACCTGGGTGCCCTTGTACACCAATCACTGAAAGTTAACATACGGGTACAGCAAGTAATTGAGAAAGCAAATGGTATGTTGGCTTTTATTACAAGAGGATTTGAGTATACAGGGCCCTGGTGAGACCACACCTGGAGTAGTGTGCACAGTTCTGGTCTCCTTACCTAAGGAAGGATATACTTGTCATAGAGGGAGTGCAACGAAGGTTCACCAGACTGATTCCTGGGATGGGGGGATTGTCCTATGAGGAGAGATTGAGCAGACTAGGCCGATATTCTCTAGAGTTTAGAAGAATGAGATGTGATCTCATTGAAACATACAAAATTCTTACAGGGCTTGACAGGGTAGATGCAGGGAGGATGTTTCCCCCTGGCTGGGGAGTCTAGAACCAGGGGTCACAGTCTCAGAATAAGGGGTCGGCCATTTAGGACTGAGATGAGGAGAAACTTCTTCATTCAGA